>NW_027210730.1:165000-327500 GCF_029030835.1 Brachyistius frenatus
AAAGTAATGTTTCAGGAGACGAGTCCTCAGGTTCTCATCATGTAGAAATGTCTCCTCCGTCAGTGACGAACCGCTTCATTAAATGTTCATTACAGTCATTCTTCAGCCGCCCGCACGCTGGCTGCATCTTCTCCTGTGTCACTACAAATTAATATTTACAACAGGAGACATAGTTATGATGGACATTTTTTTAATTTGTTTTTGACATTTCACAGAAAACAATAATAATCATCACTTTCTGACCCAAACTTCATTATTTTATGTTGTGTAATACTTTGTAATATCCTCATGAATTTGAAACAAAAACCTCAATAAATCATTTAGTTTTAATGTAAAAATCATTAAATTCATAACTTTCGAATAATTTTATATAAATATAACTGGATTCCTCCCATGTTTTTCCTCATTTATATATATTTATTTATTTATTTATTTCTAGTGTGTGTGTGTGTGTGTGTGCGCGCGCTCTAACACACATCGTCCACGTTAAAGTCGTTAATCCCTGTCAGATTTCAGTTCCAAGCAGCATAATGAATCCTCAGCATCTTGCCGCTCACACTGATCAACGGGGACGTTTGAACCCAGCTGGCAGCTTTCATGGAACAAATTATTGGGTCGAGGAGATTCTGGCAGCGCAGAACCGCACATCTGCAGCAGATGAGATTATGTTGTTCAGGGTTAAAAAGAAGCCTATACATGATTTAACTAAGTGAAGCACAGTAAAAATCCATGTGGACAGTTAACTGTTTAGATAATATGTTAAAAAGAGTCAAAAGTAGACCGTATTTCTTTTGTTTCAGTGTTTTTAAAAAGCAGTTAAAAGCTGAATTCATGGTAGTCTTGTTATCGTGGTACGATTCTCACATGAAGTAAAAAATAATGGATATTTAATGTTGGACGGGCAGATCTCAATCAGTTTGATTACAACGTGTTGTTAATACCCAGGTGATGAAATATTAGTAATATCCCTTCACTGCTTCATGCAGCAGCTCCAGGATTGAGTTCAACTGTTCAGCAGTGAGCTTCCAGAGGTCGTAGTGACACGTGAAGGTCGCAGGTTCGAATCCTCCGGCAGCTGTTGGACCTTCATCAGCGTCCTCCAACATGAGGCCTGTTTGAAGCTGCTGCAGCATATGAATATAATTTATAATATTTCAAATCCCTTTGTTCTTTGTAGATAATAATTGTAAAGATAATATATATGTGCTTTATATTTATATAGTCCCTTTCAAAAAAATAATACTACAAACAAAAACGGCAATCCTGCCCCCATTTAAAAAAACAACAACAACAACAGTAATGTGATATTGCTGCGTATTTGTTCCTGTATTCTGATGGCAATAAAATCCACAGATTACTAAATCTATTTTATTCTCAGTAATAAATACTTAGATTACTTTTTAAGGACATTAAGGTGGAAAGTAACTAGATATGTTTTCCAAACTTCTGTATATAAGTGCAGTGTTGTCGAACGTGTACTTTACTTGACGGCCATTTTACTGTTTCATTAGGTAGGTAGGTAGTTACTTTATTAATCCCCGAGGGGAATTTTTTTTCCGCTACAGCAGCATACAAAAGCAATAAGATAATAATAGAAATAATAGAATAAAATACTAGAATAGAATATAATAATAGAAAAGCAATAAAATAGCAGTAAATAGCAGTAAGAAATATAAATATAAAATATACAATATAAAATGCACAGTTTATACAGTACAGTATATATCTATATATATTATATACAAACAAACCAAGAAACACAGTCAACAGTGTTATTGTACTGTGATGGATTTTGCCAGAGGTGAGTTATTGTACAGTCTTATGGAATGAGTGTATCAGGAATGATCTCCTGTATCAGGAATGATCTCCTGTATCTGGAATGATCTCCTGTATCAGGAATGATCTGGAATGATCTCCTGAATGATCTCCTGTATCTGGAATGATCTCCTGTATCAGGAATGATCTCCTGTATCAGGAATGATCTCCTGTATCAGGAATGATCTCCTGTATCTGGAATGATCTCCTGTATCAGGAATGATCTCCTGTATCTGGAATGATCTCCTGTATCAGGAATGATCTCCTGTATCTGGAATGATCTCCTGTATCTGTCCTTGTGACAGCGGAGCTGGAGGAATCTTTTAGAGAAAGTGCTCCGCTGTCCCTGCAGCAGGTGGTTGAGAGGGTGGACAGGATTATCCAAGATGGACAATAGTTTGTTCAGCGTCCTCCTCTCCACCACCTTTTCCAGACTATCTAGTTTGTAGCCGATGATGGAGCCGGCCTTCTTAACCAGCTTGTTAAGTCTGTTGGTGTCTCCGGCTCCAATGCTGCCCCCCCCCCTCCCTTCATCTTCTTCCCCCCCCCCCCCCCCAGCAGACCACAGTGAAGTACAAAGCACTGGCCACAACAGATGGTAGAACATCTCCAACATCTCGCTGCACACATTGAAGGATCGAAGTTTCCTCAAGAAAAAGAGTCGACTCATCCCCTTCTTGTAGACAGCGTTGATGTTGGTCTTCCAGTTCAGTCTGTTGTCATGGAGACACCAGGTACTTGTACTCCTCCACCATGTCCACCTCCTCTCCCAGAACTCTCAGCGGTTGTGGAGCCGTCGTCTTCCTCCTGAAGTCGACCACCATCTCTCTGGTCTTGGCCACGTTCAGGAGCAGGTGATTCCTTCCCGCCCACTCCACAAAGTCCTCCACTACTGCCCTGTACTCATCCTCCTGTCCATACCGTCCACTGACTCCTCCTCCCGTCCATCCCTTATACACCATCCACTGACTCCTCCTCCCGTCTACCTCTTATACACCGACCACTGCAGAGTCATCAGAGAACTTCTGCAGATGTCTTCACTCTGAGTTGTTCTGGAAGTCAGTTGTGTATAAGGTGAACAGGAAGGAGACAGAACAGTTCCCTGAGGAGCTCCAGTACCACTGACCACCGTATCAGACAGCACACTGCCCAGACGGACAAACTGTGGTCTGCCTGTCAGGTAGTCATTGATCCAGGAGACGGTGGACGTGTCCACCCCCACCACCCGCAGCTTCTCACTCAGTAGCAGTGGTTGGATGGTGTTGAATGCACTGGAGAAATCAAAGAAGGTGATTCTCACAGAGTCACCGGTTCCATCCAGGTGAGACTGAGCTCGTTGCAGCAGGTAGATGATGGCGTCGTCCACTCCCACACGAGGCTGGTACGCAAATTGCAGAGGGTCCAGAGAAGATTTCACCAGCGGCCTGAGGTGGGCCAAGACCAGCCTCTCCAGCACCTTCATCACATGAGATGTGAGGGCAACCGGTCGGTAGTCGTTAAGGCCAGATGGAGTCGTCTTCTTGGGGACAGGAACCAGGCAGGACGTCTTCCACAGCACCGGGACCTCCTCCTGCTTCAGGCTCAGGTTGAAGAGGTGTTGTAGGACCTCAGCCAGCTGGACGGTGCAGGTCTTCAGGACCCCGGGGCTGATGCCGTCAGGTCCTGCAGCCTTGCGCTGGTGGATTCTCTCCAGCTGTCTCCTAACCTGGCCAGTCGTCACAGAGAGGAGGGTGGGGGGGTCAAGGTGTCGATGGAGGAAGAGCCCTTTGAGATTGAGGGCTCTATGCAGTTCACCAGGGGGCGCAGAGGGGGAGGGGGGAGGCAGCAGCAGCAGAGGTGTTTTGGAGGTGTGAGGTGTGGAGGAGACAGATGAGAGTGGTGAACTAAACCTGTTGTTGAAGAAACAGTTCCCCCTGGTTGTTCCTCTCCAGTTCCCCCTCATCGTTCCTCTCCAGGTTCCCCCTGGTCGTTCCTCTCCAGGTTCCCCCTGGTTGTTCCTCTCCAGGTTCCCCCTGGTTGTTCCTCTCCAGGTTCCCCCTGGTCGTTCCTCTCCAGGTTCCCCCTGGTTGTTCCCCCTGGTTGTTCCCCCTCTCCAGGTTCCCCCTGGTTGTCTCTCTGTCCCCTTGAACCCAGTAATCTCCTTCATACCGGTCCACACCTCCCTCACGATGTTCTGTTGGAGTTTGGCCTCCAGCTTCCTCCTGTAGGAGTCCTTGCACTCCCTCATCTTCTCCTTCAGGTGGCGCTGCACTCTCCTGAGCTCCTCCCTGTCCCCAGACCTGAAGGCTGCTTTCTTCTTATTAAGAAGAACTTTCAGGTCACTGGTGATCCACGGCTTATTGTTGGGGAAGCATTTTACAGTCCGGGATGGTACGGTGGTGTGTTCACAGAATTTAATGTATTCTGTGATACAGTCCGTCCTGCTGTTGATGTCCTCCCCATGTGGTCCACACAGCACATCCCAGTCCGTGGACTCAAAGCAGTCCTGCAGGGCGTCTTTAGCCTCCTGTGTCCACCTCCTCACAGTCCTGGTGGTTACAGGCTGCCTCTGCACCAGAGGAACATACCTGGGAGTCAGCAGGACCAGGTTGTGGTCTGATCTACCAAGGGGGGGAGGGCAGTAGCACTGTATGCATCCATGGCATTAGCATACAGTAAGTCCAGAGTTTTATTGTTCCTTGTGGGGCAGTTCACATACTGGTGCAAAGTTGGCAGTACTTTATCCAGACTGGTTAAAGTCTCCAGTAACTAACAAAAATGCACCGGGATGCTGAGTCTGTAGTTTAGCCACAGTGGAGTAGATGGTGTCCACTGCTGCCTCTACGTCAGCTGATGGAGGAACGTACACAGCGATAACAATGGCGGACGTGAACTCCCTCAGTAAATAATACGGATGCATCCCCACGGCTAGAAGTTCAATGTCCGGGCTACAGAAACGTTCCTTCACACACGTGGTCGGGATTACACCACCTCTCGTTCACATAGACTGCAATCCCTCCACCTTTCTTCTTGCCGCTCCGAACAACGTCTCCGTCCCCCCGAACAGTCCTGAAGCCGGGTACGGCCGCGCTGTGGTCCGGGAGATGTGAGTGCAGCCATGTCTCGGTGAAACACATGATGCTGCACTCCCGGTACTCTCTCTGGGTCTTTACCAGCGCCGAGCTCGTCCGTCTTGTTGGCCAACGACCTCACGTTCCCCATTAAGATCTCCGGTACCGCTGGTTTGTATTTCCTCCTCTTCGCCTTCAGTTTAGCTCCAGCTCTGCAACCCCGACGTCTTCTCCGAAGTTCATCGGGGATCTCAGGCCTCGCTCAGGGCAGCAGCAGTAGAGGTCTACTCAGTGCAATCAGCTGATCACGAGAGTAAACAATAACAATGCCCCCAACCAGAAAAGTGGAAAAGTTACGGTCCATTACGGACCGTTAACTGAACACGAGAGAAAGAAAAAAAAAAAAAACTACGAAGAGGAGAAAGACTTAAAAAATACTAATAAACAAAACACTCGGGGAGGAGCTGCTGCAACAGGCTGCCGCTAGCGCAGCGCCATCTTACATTTCAGAGGGAAATATTTTTACTCCGCTTCATAGTTAAGATCAGAAGAAGTTCCACAACAAATACATAAAGAACACACCTTAGATCTGGATCCTTCTATTTTTAGTTTGGCTCAGTGGTTTTGGTGTTTTACATTTTCTGGCTGCGTGATGCCTTCGGTTTCTATTTCTGTATTTTTGCTGCTCCGATCGGAGTCTCAGAAACACTCTCGAGTTATCGTTAAACAAAGTGGTGTATCAGATGTTTCCTTTCACCTCTGTTTCATTTATATTTAGCTCCAAGGGGCCTTTTACCTGAATCATCCGTCTACACACACCCAAACAAAACACGCCTTGTACGTCGGGAAGTCTCTGACGGTTTCTGTCCTTCCTGCAGGATTCGTCCTCAGCTGGCCCGCGAGAAGATCGAGGGATGTCACATCTGTACGTACGTGATGCCCGGGGAGCCTCAGGTGATCCTGGGGAAGGACAAGGCCTTCACCTACGACTTCATGTTCGACATGGACTCCCAGCAGGACGCCATCTACTCCACCTCCACGGAGAAGCTGATCGAGGGCTGCTTCGAGGGCTACAACGCCACCGTGTTTGCATACGGACAGGCGAGTCTTTGTCCTCGCTGTCACAGCTGCAGCGCTGACGCTGCTCGGGGTGTGTGTGTGTGTGTGTGAGTGTGTGTGTGTGTGTGTGTGTGTGTGTGTGTGTGTGTGTGTGTGTGTGTGTGTGTGTGTGTGTGTGTGTGTGTGTGTGTGTGTGTGTGTGTGTGTGTGTGTGTGTGTGTGTGAGTGTGTGTGTGTGTGTGTGTGTGTGTGTGTGTGTGTGTGTGTGTGTGTGTGTGTGTGTGTGTGTGTGTGTGTGTGTGTGTGTGTGTGCGTGTGAGTGTGTGTGTGTGTGTGCGTGTGTGTGTGTGTGTGTGTGTGTGTGTGTGTGTGAGTGTGTGTGTGTGTGTGTGTGTGTGTGTGTGTGTGTGTGTGTGTGTGTGTGTGTGTGTGTGTGTGAGTGAGGACAGACAGAGAAGGGGATGTGAGCGGTGGAGAGTTTTGACATTTGTGTAAAAAGAGACGAGGAATTTGGACCGCTGAGAGCTCGTATTTGTCCCGCCATAGTTTTAATGAACGACTTAGACATTTCCAGAAACACACTTATTCTCTGTCTTGCTGTACACTTAATATGAAGCTGCAGTCGGAGACGTTCAGCTCAGCACAAAGACTGGAAACAGGAAGGAAACAGAGAGCTCAGCAGAGCTCCTATTACCTTGTTTCCAGTCTTTATGCTAACGGTAGCGACCTGGCTGCTAGCTCCAGAGCGACGCTGATGATCTTCCCGCAAGAAAGACAAAAAGTGGATTTACAAAATTTATGGCAATATAGCAGTTTCTTTATTAAGTGCATAACAATTGTATACATATGAAAGAAACCTCAACAAAATATAAGGAAAGAGAAACTTTGGGAAGAGCAGAGAGGGCTCCAGCGTCAACAGGCAGTAATAGCTTCATGTTACAGTAAACAACAGATCATTATTATAAAAGATCAGTGGTTTGTGATCAGTGGTTATTTTACCACAGGAGATATTTCTGCAGCTACAAGTTAACGAGGTGAGATGATGAGGGAAATATGAACACAAATAAGCAGTTGATCTTTAGTACTCTCACAGTAAACTACCAGCTGTGGTCGTCTACAAAGTCAAAATGCATTGATTGTTGAACCTTTGACCTTTAATGCAGATCAATGATAAAACTTTGTGATCAACATGGAGATTATTCGTCCATAATCTTGGTTCATGTGTGTCTCCTGGTTTTCCATACAGAGTCTCATTTTTGTGGCCAAATTAGATCAGCATGTTAAATCACGAGGGAGCTCATAATCTCATAATCCGACAAGTTCTTCTAGAGAAACAGTCATTCCCAGTTCTTCTAGAGAAACAGTCATTCCCAGTTCTTCTAGAGAAACAGTCATTCCCAGTTCTTCTGGAGAAACGGTCATTCCCAATTCTTCTAGAGAAACAGTCATTCCCAGGAGAAACAGTCATTCCCAGTTCTTCTAGAGAAACAGTCATTCCCAGTTCTTCTAGAGAAACAGTCATTCCCAGTTCTTCTAGAGAAACAGTCATTCCCAGTTCTTCTAGAGAAACAGTCATTCCCAGTTCTTCTAGAGACACAGAGAAACAGTCATTCAGTCCAGTTCTTCTAGAGAAACAGTCATTCCCAGTTCTTCTAGAGAAACAGTCATTCCCAGTTCTTCTGGAGAAACAGTCATTCCCAGTTCTTCTAGAGAAACAGTCATTCCCAGTTCTTCTGGAGAAACAGTCATTCCCAGTTCTTCTAGAGAAACAGTCATTCCCAGTTCTTCTAGAGAAACAGTCATTCCCAGTTCTTCTAGAGAAACAGTCATTCCCAGTTCTTCTGGAGAAACAGTCATTCCCAGTTCTTCTGGAGAAACAGTCATTCCCAGTTCTTCTGGAGAAACTGTCATTCCCAGTTCTTCTAGAGAAACTGTCATTCCCAGTTCTTCTAGAGAAACTGTCATTCCCAGTTCTCTCACTAGTGCAGCTGCATCTTAAAGGACCTTTAAGAACAGCTGGTTTATTAGATCCATCCTGATTCACGATGTCACTGAATATTCAGAGCAACTTCATCCACATGAACACATATCAATCATTAATGCTGCAACTCTTCCATATAACTGATATCTGTAGTTCAATGTAACATGACATTTGTTGTGTTTCAGACACACTTTTTTTTGCTGTTTACAATTAAAAAAAAAATCTTTACAATTAATGAACAACAGATATCTGGCTGAGTTTTAACAAAGCTTTCGTTACATGGATTTTTCTAAAGCCACATTATTGCTGTGGATGGTGCATTGGATGAGTAATGTGTAACAATTTATATAAACACAATAAATAAAGTTCCTTTTGAGCGAAAATGTGGCAAATGTGCAGGTTCCAGTGTGTGACCTTCCTCAGTCTTGTGATAGACAGTCTGTAAATTTGATTAATTCCATCATTTGAATATGTTGCATCTTGCTTTGGGAAATTCATTTGCACATATTTCACTGTTTTCAAATAGATTTTACAATTAAATGAAAAAATAATCTGCATATTAATTGATACTGAAGCTCCACCCCCTCTCCTCTTTTTCTCCGATCAGTCCTCTTCTTCCTGCTCCTCCTCTTCGTTTCCATCACCAGTGGAAATAACATGAACATTTTAGCCCCATAACACCCCCCACCTCCCCCGTACCTCCCCCTACTGCTCAGGTTGCCCTGGCGACAGAGCTCCCGCTGTACAGCACTCGCACGGTTCAAAAGTGAAGTGAAGTGAAGCGCGCACCTTTTAGACAGCCATACATCTTTAATGTGTGTCCGAATTAACCACGTGTCTCCGTGGCAACGGCTCGTTGTCAGTGCTGGCCTACTTCTGGAGGCACAAACACACCGTCTGCCCCCGCATCAGGACCGCTCGCCTCCGTGGCTTTACACGGACTAATCTAGATTTAGAGCGACCCACTCAGCCGCATCACAAGAACTCGACCCAACTGGGCTGCAGATAGAAACAGACAGTGATGATGTGGAGGATAAATCTGTCTGATCTGAAGAGCTGGAGATCGCTCAAAGCCCCGCTTCAGTTTTATCAAACACACTGTGGGAGAGACGAGAAGCATAAGAATCATTTCTAATTCATGTTGATTTCTTTTCTGGAATAGTTAAAACTTTCTCAAACATAAATGATTCACTAAAGAAACAAAGATTAATAAAGAAGCGATGGATCGGTTCTTCATCTTTTTCTTTTTCAGAGTCGCACACTTTATCCTGACTAAAAACAAACAGCTGCATGTGGAGTTACCGTAGAGAGGCACTGCATTCTGGGAAATGTAGGACATCCGAGGAAACGCTGGGGTAAAAGAAGGCAGATGTTTATCCAATAAAAATAAAGTTAGTAAGCAGAGATCTGCAATGAGCACATAAAAACAGTAAAAAAAAAAATGCAGTTTAACATTTATAGCAGAGACTTAATAATGCAGAAGTGAAGTAAGAACAAAGTAATGACACGTCTTCACAGAATATAATTATATATCTTTATTTGTCGAACATTATTCAAACTCCGACATATAAAGAAGTTAAAGATCCCTTGCAGACATTTTTACACATAAAATACCACTTTAAAATGACATTTACATCTTCGGTCAGTAAAAAGTCTGGTATAGTTTGTAAATATATTCTGTTTCACTTTACCCTTAAAACCATTTTTCAATGTTTGTGCTCTGGAGGTTTCAGGTTTCCGTGGAAACGCACCAGTATCACCTTTAAAAAACTATTTGTGATGTCACAAATCATACTGGGAGTCCGGTCCGTATCTTTGTGCTTTTTTTCTGACATTTGTTCCTTCCCATCCAGACGGGTTCGGGGAAGACGTACACCATGGGGACCGGCTTCGACGTCAACATCGTGGACGAGGAGCTGGGCATCATCCCGCGCGCCGTCCACCACCTCTTCAAGGGCATCGAGGAGCGCCGGCAGGCCGCCCAGGAGCAAGGCAGCCCGGTGCCCGAGTTCAAGATCAACGCCCAGTTTCTCGAGGTACGAACGCAGCTCATAGCAAAGTTTAAACAAACAAAAGAAACCCGTGAGATGTTCCTCTTGGAGCTCCAGGACGGGCGAGACAGAGACGTCACGGTCAGCTTCGTATTGTTGACACCGGCCGTTTAACAAGCCGTGACAGCAGCGCTCCATCACCGCAAACTATCCAGTGACAATTGAACTGCAGCAGCTGTCAGTAGGGGATTACGGGGTGTTGGGGGGGTGGGGGGGGGTCTGAGTCTGGTTAGGAAGAGTTAACAGGAATGATGTGAGCTGACAGTTGTGCTGCTCCGTCAGACTGAGACAGGAGCTGCAGAGGAAGATGAAACCAGATTTGTTCAGAAATCCCAGACAGGAAGAGACAGATTCACAGTTCCTGTTCCAAATGATGTAAATCAGTTTCTGTCTGTGTGATTAAAGTCCTGCAGGAGTAACAGCTGTTTGAGGGTAAATCCATCGGACACCGAGACTCACTGCAGGCTTTAGAGATTCAGACAGACAACTCCCCTCATACGCCAGTGGATGAGGATGATGATGATGATGATGATGAGGATGATGATTGGAAAAGCTAATATCTAATCAAGGCCCTGAAATATTTCTACTGTCCAACGTCAGTTGTCTTTGATATTATCTCTGGTTAAATAGATCCATTTCCAAACATTTCAGTATTTAGGTGGGGAGGGAATAATGTCCTCCGGGGACGGAGTGAAGAGTTTTATAGTTTCAGGCTCTCTGAACTCTGAGCGTCGTCCTCCAACTGTCCTTTCACCGTCAACATGGTGGTTACTGAGCGCTCAAAGCATGTAGCTTCATACTTATTATGATTATTATTGAAGGTTGTTGGGCCTGCATGCAGCGTGACGGTAGAACCTGCAGACAGTACTCGGGGCTAAATAACATTTTGGAGTTTGTTGTCTGGTTAGTATTTTAATTTTACTGTAAATATTCTATCGAAGGTCAGTGAGATGCAAATTTAACATCAGATCACAGCATCAGCCGTCCACGAAGGAAACCGATCGGGGTTGGAGATCAATCAGGAACAATAGTTGTGTTAGCGTCAGCATTCCACCATCATTTCTCTCCATCATGCGGTTTCATGTTTCTTTCTATTTAATCAGAAATAAGCTGCTGTTGTTCATCCTGTTTCATTATTTTCCTTCTTATGCTTGTCTGAAATGAAATTCAAGATAAAACGATGAAGATCTGAAGTAGAAAAACTTTGAGCTCCTATCAGCTGTGATGATTCAACCTATTATGTGAAGTTCTGTTTCTGTCTTTTGTCTTTTGTTTGCCGTCCTGCAGCTTTACAACGAGGAAGTTCTGGACCTGTTTGACTCCACACGAGACATGAAGCAGAAATCTCACATCAAGATCCACGAAGACGCCGCCGGAGGGATCTACACGGTGGGCGTGACCACGCGGACCGTGTCCTCCGAGGCCGAGGTGAAGGACACCATCAGACTGTCATTAGTCATTCAGCAGCGCACTCTGTTGGTGGCTCTTTCTTTTGCACCAGTTCGATGACTAAAGGGTCTAAATATGTTTAATTACTATTATTTTTTTTAAACTGTGTTTATTACTGTAACTGGTGGAGAAATTTTATTGTCTGAGAATTTGATGAGAGAAGTTGAATGGGAGTCTATGGAGCCGGAGGCTTTTTGGAGCCGACCTCTAGTGGCACTCGCTGGTATTGCAGCTGAAGACACTTCTGGATCGAAACCATTTTACAGACCTGAAGCTACGAACTCTTTTATATCCAGTCTGTGGATTTGTATGAAACCTTAGACGTAGTGTAAATAGTCTATAAAGGGTCAAATCATATCACATTACATACCATGTTATTTTTTTCCCAATGTTAGAATCTATAGTTCCAAGAATTGGAGCTCTAATAATCTGATATTTTTGGGTAATTCCAGAACATGTGGTCCACAGATGCCGGTGCCGACCCTCACCCTTCACATGAGGGATTTATTTCTGGAAATATCTTATTGCTCCTTTGTTCAAAGGCTCTAAATATTTTATGGATAACTGAGTATCAAAGGTCTTTGTGCTTACAGCCTCTTTACCATTACAGAGATTACAGTAATGAAGCTTCCTTTATTCATAATTAATGTATTATTCATTGCTGCACTGATGTTTACTTTTATGAACGCCACAGAGTATTTGCTGAGCATCGTTGTTTTTGTTTTAATGTTGGGTATTATTTGTGCGACTCCTCAGATGATGCAGTGCCTGAAGTTGGGAGCTCTGTCTCGCACCACCGCCAGCACTCAGATGAACGTTCAGAGCTCTCGGTCTCACGCCATCTTCACCATCCACCTCTGCCAAGTCCGCGTCTGCACCTCCGACAATGTGAGAGCAGAGAAACACGGGAAAGTAGCAGGACACCTCCTCAACGTTTGGTTTAAAGCAGGACTCGTCGCTCACCGTGTTTTCATGTCTCCACTCAGCAGGATAATGAGACCGATAACAAAGTCTCCAACGGGAACTCGGAGATGGACGAGTACGAGACGCTGACGGCCAAGTTTCACTTCGTGGACCTCGCCGGGTCCGAGAGGCTGAAGAGAACCGGAGCGACGGGCGACCGGGCCAAAGAGGGCATCTCCATCAACTGTGGGCTGGTGAGTCCTCCTCCTCCTCCTTCTCCTCCTCCTCTTCTTCCTCTTCCACCTCCTCTTCCTCTTCCTCCTTCTCCTCCTCCTCTTTCTCCTCTTCCACCTCCTCTTCCTCCTCCACCTCCTCCTTCTCCTCCTCCTCCTCACTGCTCAGGCTGTGTTCAGTGATCATTAGAAACAGACTGCCACCTAGTGGCTGAACTTCATAAGTGAAAGAGGACAAAGCCGTGATGATGCAACAGGAAACACCCAGAAAGGAGAGAGGAATATATTCTCAGTAAAACTGTGTTTGCATCAAAACCTTTGAACAAGAACTGTTTTACCCCAAAACATCCAGCAGCTGCCGTCCAGAGACAACTGCACCCTGATTTCATTCATGAAGAAGAGAAACATGCATTCAGTCATTATTTCATTAATAACTGAGTTTTCAACAATGGAAAATTCAATAGAATTTATATGTTTAATGTTAATGGTTGTGTTTCCTTTCCTTCCTTTGTTCCTTCTTTCCCTCTGTCTTTCCTTTGTTCCTTCCTTCTGTCCTTCTTTCTTTCATTGTTTCCTTCTCTGACCTCCTTTCCATCTATTTTTTACTCTTTCCTTCTTTCTTCCCTTCTTTTTTTCTTTTATCCTTTTTTGTTTCTTTGTTTCTTTCCTTATTTCTTTTTCTCTTTTATCTCTTTCTTTCTCAATTCCTTTCCAGCGACCTTTCCTTCTGTCCATCCTTCTTTATTTCCTTCTTTTGTTCCTTCTTTCTTTTCTACTTTCCCTCCGTCCTTCTAGCTGTCCTTGTTTCCTTCTTTCTTTCTTTCCTCCTCTTGTTCCTTCTCGATGATGGAACTAAACAGGAAATAAGAAGCTGTGTTTGACCCTTATTTCCGCATTTGTTGGCTGTGATTGTGTTTCTCATTCATTGTGTAACTGAGGAGGCGAAGTCAAGATTACAAGACGTCACTAATCAGAATGATCTAAAAGAAAAGTGGTGGATTAAACCAACAGCAGCTGTTTAAGAGACGATGAGATGTGATCGTACGTTGTGTATTTAGTGACCTATATAAATCCTCAGTAAATTGCTGCATTACTATGAAATATGTCCGTCCTTCCCGCTCAGCTCGCTCTGGGGAATGTAATCAGCGCTTTGGGCGACCGATGCAAGCGGGCGTCCCACGTGCCTTACCGAGACTCCAAACTCACCCGCCTGCTGCAGGACTCGTTGGGAGGAAACAGGTCGGTGGACGACTCCTTTCACGTTTCACCTCGAGCGAAGCGTCGTCTCGACCCGATGCAAACTGATGAGTCGACAGTTTAACAGTAATCCTCAAACTAACATTAAAAGATTCTGTTTTCGTCTGAAAACTAAATTAAACCCAGAAATTTGTCATGGTGATATTAAAATGCATAATTAATTAGTTTTATTTTTTCACATTCTATTTGTATTATTTTAATCGCCTGATTTTATGCACTTAAATTTTAATCCTGGTTCTTTCATTTAACTTTATTTTGTAAAGTGTTGTATAATTAAAATGTATTCTTATATTTTGTATTGTTATCAGTATCTAACAACAGTACACGTGAAGTTTAATTTGATGTTTATTGGTTAAGAGAATCTAAGGCTGCCGGCAGATACAAATCAAAATATTATCACCTTTCATCCGTCTGAAATAATATTTTGCTTAGTTTGAATCTAATTTGCATTTTTCAAACACTGCATTCATTAAATCTATCATGTGTATAGAAATACCCGGAAATGTAGAGAAGCTGCATCAACCACCTCTTTCTCCTTCTCTCAGCCAAACCGTGATGATCGCGTGCATCAGTCCGTCCGACCGAGACTTCATGGAGACCCTGAACACGTTGAAATACGCCAACCGGGCGCGCAACATCAAGAACAAGGTGATGGTGAACCAGGACAAGGCCAGCCAGCAGATCAGCGCTCTGAGGACGGAGATCGCTCGCCTGCAGATGGAGTTGATGGAGTACAAGACGGTGAGGAGACGGGAGGAGTTTTCAGAAACAGCTCCGTACGATGCAGTGAAAGTAACGAGGTGTCCCCCCTCCTGCACCGCAGGGTAAACGCATGGCGGGCGAGGACGGCGTGGAGAGCTTCAGCGACATGTTCCACGAGATCTCCATGCTGCAGACGGAGAACAGCAACCTGAGGGTGCGAGTCAAAGCCATGCAGGAGACCATCGACGCCCAGCGGGCGCGGCTCACGCAGCTGCTCAGCGACCAGGCCAACCAGACTCTGGCCCGGGCCGGTACGGCTGCACACCTGTCCTTGTTTATTGTCGTCGTGGTTTATTATATTTGTTAAGGCACAACGTGACATTTCTTCCTGCATCTCCCTCATCTGAAATCAACGCTGTCTCCCGTCCAGGTGAAGGAGGAACGGAGGAAATCGGAAACATGATTCAGAGCTACATCAAAGAGATCGAAGAGCTTCGGTAAATATCTGGAGAAGACCTTTATTATTTGAGATTTTATTATACGTATTTTTTTTTCTAACAGGACATATTGATATGTCGCCATGCGGGTAGATTTAGTTCATGTTAAGGTTGGGTGGTGTGTTGTGGGGGTGCTCGGTCTTCAGCCGTCTGCTCTCCGTCCTCAGGGCCAAACTCCTGGAGAGCGAAGCTGTGAGCGAGAACCTGAGGAAGAATCTGTCCCGCGCCTCCAACCGCCAGTCGTTGTATGGAGGCCCCAGCTCTTTCTCCTCCACCGTGCTGGCCCCGGAGAAGGAGACCTCCGACATCATCGAGCTGGCCAAGAAAGACCTCGAGAAACTGAAGAAGCGAGAGAAGAAGAAGAAGAAAAGGTAACGAGAGCGTTTCAGCCCGACGGCATCATTTGAGTTGTGCAGACATCTGAATAACTTTCAAACTGGGATGGAAATTAGTTTTAATTTATCCTAGACCCTTCATAACTGTCCAAAAGCAGATTCATTTACCCAGAAGCCACTTTGGCTTGTTGTACATTTTTAATAGGAAATGTGAAGACAGTTATTCAGTCCCTCCAGGAAGTGTGATCGTTGCAATATGTTTGAAATTCCCTCGAGTTTTCTGCAAAAATGTCATCATCAGAATCTGCGCTGAAAGTATTGATGACATAAAGTAAATCTTTTGAGACAAAACTGTCTTTATTAACAAAAATATCTCAAAGTCTCTGCTCCTGTTTTCATCACCAAATTAACTCTGTTTACCGGAACAAGAGGAGAAACAGGAAGTGACGGGGTTTGTGGGAAATGTGTTCTTCACATTAAAATGATGATTAAATGTTTGTGATCAAAGGAAGTGATTCCATATTACTGGATGTTAAATGAGTTTTCTCCACACGTCCAGTTGTCAGAGACGTCTCTTTGTTTGTTTCATCCAGCAGGTCTATGTGTTGAATGAACATGAATTAAACAGCATCTAAAGCTCTTATTTTGACAGCTGATGTAGTCCTTGTTTCTATATTCCAGTCACAGACGGTCTGTTCTGGAAACATACGCAGCTTATAGGAGCTTTTAGGACCTTTTAGGAACTTGTAGGACCTTTCATCTCCATGGTTCTCTAAGTTCAATAAATACATTAAAAAAAAGATTAGAACTAAAATATTTCTGTGATCATTATCACAGGAAGTGATTATATATGAATTCCTTTATCATTTGGTGCTTAAAAGAATAACATTTTTCTTACAATTGTTTCTAATTCCTGCCATTTTTACACAAAAAAAACTCAACAAATTACATCAAAGTTTTTGAGAAAATCCGCTGCAAAATCAAACATTATTGATCACAACAATCACAAAACCTCCTGGAGGGACTGATTATTAAAACATGTATATTTAAAGGCTCCTGGACTTTCAGTCATAATCTGTAAACTGAGGCAGTTTATAGCTGCTAGATGCTTAAATAGTTTATGTGCAGTTGACTTGGTTAATACACATGGAGGTGATGGTCATCAGAAGATGAGACCATCGTCGGCTCAGAGGCTGCAGGTTTATCCAGGATTATTAAAGGTGGGCTGTTCAGTGCGTAGCTTCTTCCTCTGACCATTCTTCCCTCCATTCTTCCTTCCTTCCTTCCTTCCTTCCTTCCTTCCTTCCTTCCTTCCTTCCTTTGCTCATCTCTTGCTTCCTCCTCTCGTTTGACCCTTCACCCCTCCACGAAGACTGCAGCAGCTGCTGGAGGAGAGAGAGAGGGAGGAGAGGGAGGAAGAGGTGGAGGATGTCAGGTTTGTCACAGCTCCCTCCCTCCTGCTGCCATTCACATCCTTTGCTGCCCCGACTTCAGCAGTTCATTTTACTTTTTTTTTTTTTTTTTTTTTTTTTTTTTTTTTTTTTTTTTTTTTTTTTTTTTTTTTTTTTTTTTTTTTGTTTCCCTTCCGGCAGCTATTTCCCCACCTGGAGTGAAGCTGTAGAAGCACTTGCATTAAACACAGTTTTTACCATTTAATAACCTGAATCTTTCTTTAGCTCTGTGCTTGTTCAACTTTCATTTATCCCTCCTGCTACACGCCCGCTTCCACCTGCATTGTTTTTCTGTTTTTTACTGAGTATGTAATCAGTATTAAATACAACTTGGAACCGAGTCAGCAGAGAGGTTTTCAATGTAACCCTGTCAAGGTGAATAACACTGTTTCCTGCTTCTATGAAAACATTTTCTGATTCAGATAATCACAACCCCGTTTCCAAAAAAGTCGGGACGCTGTGTATTTGGAAATGAAAACAGAATGCAATAATTTACAAATCGCAAAAACCCATATTTAATTGAAAATGGACCAGAGATCATTGCAGATGGACTGAGGTGAAGTGAAAACTGTCCTGAGGTCTGATGGATCACAATCTGAGATTCTGTTTGGAAATCATGGACGCTGCATCATCCAGGTTAAAGAGGAGAGGGACCATCCAGCTTGTTATCAGCTCAGTTCTAAAGCCAGCATCTGTGATGGTACAGGGATGCATTAGTGCACACGGCATGGGTAGCTTGAACATCTGGAAGGAAGCATTAATGCTGAATGATATATTCAGGTTTTGGAGCAACATATGCTGCCATCCAGACAACGTCTCTTTCAGGGAAGGTCTTGTTTATTTCAGCAGAACAACGTCCAACCACATTCTGCACGTATTCCAACAGCATGGTTCTCTAGTAGAAGAGTCCGCTGATAAACTGGCCTCCTGCAGTCCAGACCTGTCAATCATTGAAAACATCTGGAGCATCAGGACATGAACAATACAACAAAGGAGACCCTGAACTGTTGAGCAGCTGAAATCCTCCATCAGGCAAGAATGGGACCACATTTCACTTTCAAAACTCCAGAAACTGGTCTCCTCAGTTCCCAAAGGTTTCCAGAGTGTTGTTAAAAGAAGAGTTGATGCAGCTCAGTGGTGAACATGATCCTGGAACAACTTTATAGAGACGTGATGCTGCATCAAAGTCCAAAAATGTATGTAATTTGCAAATCATTGTATTCTGTTTTTATTTCCATTTTACACATCGTCCCAACTTTTTTGGAAACGAGGTTGTAGATCGGCTCTTGTGCAGAATCTGTTCGCACGATGCTTTTCTTTTCTTTGCTCTTCTGTGTTCATCTTTGGTTTTCTTTTTGCTCTGCCCATCCAGGTGATTTGTGTCGAACACCACCACAGCACTGCTAACCCTCTGTGATTGGATAAAATATATCCATCAGATCCGCTTCACAGATTTGGTTCATACTTATTCTGTGCTGCTTTTTCCTGCTGTGCTTTTTTAAATTTTGCTGTTTGTGTTCAGACTCAGATGAGATGCCTCCTCTTTGGTTTAAAAAAAAAAAATTACAATCTCTTTATGACAAACAAGCTCATGAAGCTTAATGTATGTTTTTAAAAAAATATACATTTTATGTCTTAAAAACAACAACAGTGGCTGCAAATATGATTTTAAATGAAGTCCTGAGCAGTTGTCAGCTGTGTTGTTGCACGACGGTTTGATAGAACGGCAGTGTGAGTGAGGTTTGGTTAGAAATGTGCTTCTTATTTACATGATGTACCTGCAGTCCTCTTTCTGCAGAAAACATTGTGCTCTTCTTGCATTAAACAGTGACGACTCTTCGAAATCATCTTGGACTCACAACAATCTCTGAATCTTTCAGTGCCAACAAGGAAGACGTTCCTGACAACGAGCAGGAGAAGGGGACGGAGAAGGACGGGATGGAGCGCATCAGTGAGGACGCAGAGATGGTACGACGTCGTGTCCTCACAGTCGGCCTGAATAAACCCAACGGACACTAAACTGTTTAATGTGTTCCGCTGCAGGACGTCCAGGAGGCCAGCGACCACGAGGAGGGAGAAGAGGAAGAGGAGGAGGAGGAAGAGGAGATGGATGTGGAGGAGAGCTCTGATGATTCTGACTCGGAGTCGGACGAAAAAGGTATGAAACTGTTTCAAGGTTTCAAAATCTCACTCAATGACTCGTGTTCCAGATGTTGTACTTGTGTTCCAGATGTTGAACTTGTGTTCCAGATGTTGTCCCTGTGTTCCAGATGTTGTACTTGTGTTCCAGATGTTGTCCCTGTGTCCCAGATGTTGTACTTGTGTTCCAGATTTTGTTCTAGTGTTCCAGATGTTGTACTTGTGTTCCAGATGTTGTACAGAACCATCAGAACACTACCAGTACCAGGATGAATCACTCAGAACGCTCCAAAGAAGAAGTGTGAAACACTTTTCACCCTAAACGGTCCATCTTGGCTCCTTAGAGGAAGGGGGCGGGGCCATAAAGGATTTTCAAATTAAAAGCGTGTGATGAAGCTGCAGCTGTTCCTGAACACAACATGTTTCTTGTCTGCTGCTGCTGGACAGAAGAATCAGTGTGTTTATTGAGTGTTAAACAGAGGACACAAAAACACGTTGATTTCTGGGTAAAATAATTAAAGCTGCAGATGTTTTGGAGGCTGATGTGGTCACATGATGAGGTCATTTCCTGTCAGTGCAGAGCTGCAGTGTGAGTTGAAACAACACTACTTCCTGTCCTACACAGTAAGAGTCCTGACATGGACGAGTGCTGTTTGTTAGTGTGCTGATGGAAAGACCATCTGGAACACAGCAAAGGGCTGATGTTTATCAGGCTGCAGATTCTCCAGCAGGGGGAGCTCTTCAGTCACCGTCAGACTTTACGCATGTCAGCCTGACCAACTGATCCAGTAGTACACTTTAGTCCTGCTCCTCCTCTAACAGCATAAACATGAACGGTTTTAAGACGGTAAACATCACCGTGGTTGTCCGTCTGTCCGACAGAGAACTACCAGGCGGATCTGGCCAACATCACCTGCGAGATCGCCATCAAGCAGAAGCTGATCGACGAGCTGGAGAACAGCCAGCGGCGTCTGCACACGCTCAAACAGCAGTACGAGCAGAAGCTGATGATGCTGCAGTGCAAGATCAGGGACACGCAGCTGGAGCGGGACCGGGTCCTCCACAACATGAGTGAGACTCGGGGTCCGAGGGGGGGTGCACTGCACTGCACTGATTTACTGTACATAATTCATGTGCTCTGACAGTTTGAGCTTCATGTCTCTGCCTCTCATCGGTTTATTTAAGTCTCCAAAATAAGTATATTTTTAATTTTGATTGTCCTACTTATATTTGGAGAAATATATATCTTATGTTTGATCTCAGATGTTCCTCTTTAGTAAAGAAACAAAACTCTTCAGGCTGCTCAGGATTTTTTGAGACAGTTATATTTTTAATCAGTGATGGATCAGAGGTTCGTCTGAGACACATTTTAAAAGCACTGAGGAGTTTCAAGCTCGTCTGATTTAAAGAAGACATAAAAGAGGCTCCTTGATTGGCTGTATTTTTACAGCATTAGTGCTTCTGTCTTTGTACGGAGGATCACCTTACTTTGATTATTCATTTTTTGTGTGTTGATTATTTTTAGGTTCAGTAGAAAGCGGCACCGAGGACAAGGCTCGTAAAATCAAAGTTGAATACGAGAAGAAGCTGAGCGTGATGAACAAGGAGCTGCAGAAGCTGCAGTCGGCTCAGAAGGAGCACGCCCGGCTGCTGAAGAACCAATCGCAGTACGAGAAGCAGCTGAAGAAGCTGCAGATGGACGTGGCGGAAATGAAGAAGACGAAGGTGTGACGGGTTCATTATACGCTGCAGCTACGATCTCTCCTCCTGTGACTGCACTCATTCTGCATGCTGCAGATTCATGGCTTTGCTTCTCATATAGTTACAGTAAAAAACAGCAAAGTTGATATAAACTTTGAAAACAGGCTGATTTTCTAATTTCTCAATAAATATGAAAAAGGTTTCAGATTTCTTCCAAACAGAAGACAACATATCAAATGTTTTATGAACATTTTTTGCCCATTTTGAATTTTATGACAGCAACAAGTTGTTATAAAAAGACGTGCAGTATTTCCAGTTGTGAACTGAATCTGTGATCGGTTCAGGTTCGTCTCATGAAGCAGATGAAGGAGCAACAGGAGAAGAACAGGATGAACGAATCTCGCAGAAACCGAGAAATCGCCTCCTTGAAGAAAGACCAGCGTAAACAGGAGGTAGGTGGATTTCTGCTCTCGTTTCAGTGTGCTGCCGTTACGTCTCCGCCTCTCTGGGAGTTAGAGTTAACGAGCATTGTTGATGCCGTGATCGTGTTTGTTCCTCAGCATCAGCTGAAGTTACTGGAGGCTCAGAAGAGGCAGCAGGAGCTCATCCTGAGGAGGAAGACGGAGGAGGTGAGCTGTCAATCAAACATGCAGAAACACCTGCGTGTAGTATGATCTTAGTGTGTGTGTGCTCACCTGTGTGTGTGTGTGTGTGTCAGGTGACGGCTCTGAGGAGGCAGGCCCGGCCCACCTCAGGGAAGGTGGTCAGGAGAGTCAACCTACCAGACCCGGTCCAGGACTCCGCCCACCGCCCCCCCTCCGGACGCATGTACTCCCCCGGCAACGCTGCTCTCAACGGCACGCGGTGAGTGTGTGTGTGTGTGTGTGTGTGTGTGTGCGTGTGCGTGTGCGTGTGCGTACAAATGTGTTTTATGTTTCCACAGAAGGAAGATGGGAAAATGTAGAAACTTCATAAAAGCATAAATAAATAAACCTGATTTTATCCACTTAACATGAAGACGGTAAACATCCAACTACAGTGAGGAAATCCACCCTAAAATGAAACGTCCATCTGTCTGTCCTCATGGCTTTGTCACAATATTGTTTTTTATTTTATGAGATAATTATGAATCTTTCCACCTCCCCTGAACGTGTGTGAGAGCATTTAAAGGATCTGACTCCTGAATCTCTTCCCTGACGACCCGCTCTGTGTCTGCAGGTCTTATTACAGGCGGACGGCAGGTATTTACTCCACCAGGATCGCTCGCAACAAACGTCAGTCTCTGGAGCGGCGGATCTCCGACGTCATCATGCAGAGGATGACCATCTCCAACATGGAGGCCGACATGAACCGCCTCCTCAAGGTAAAGCCTGAAGCAGCACACGGGGACACCGATGGTCTCTGAAGGATTTCCATTCAGAGGGTTGGAGGAGCAGGAGGATTTCTTGTTTTGCGCCGACCTTTGAATCTTTAAGTAATGTGCTCTTATGAACTGTCGTGGAAAAGCTGCTCTGTTCTTGGCTCTTAAAGAAAAACACAAACACCTGCTGTCATCGCAAAGGAAATATATTCACGTCGCGGCAAAGGAGGCAATATTTCCTGTTTCAGCTCTGCACATTTTTCACTGAGTCTCCTGTCCTACCTGTCTGTCGTCATAGCAACGGGAGGAGCTGACCAAGCGTAAGGAGAAGGTGATCAGGAAGAGAGACCGTCTGGTCCGAGAGGGGCCGGAGGCGGAGAAGACGGTGCTGCCCCTCAACGAGGAGGTGGACGCGCTGACGGCCAACATCGACTACATTAACGACAACATCGCAGACTGTCAGGCCAACATCATGCAGATGGAGGAGACCAAGGTGGAAACATGTTGGCACTTTATTCTGTCCCTCCAGGAGCCTTTTGGTGATTGTTGTGATCAAACAAAAAATATTTTGAGAAGGATTACGATGTTATTTCCAGAGTTTTAAGTGACTTTTTTATGTAAAATTGTGGCAATTAGACAAAAATTGAAAGGCCAAAAACAAAAAATTAAAAAATTTTTTTTTGAGCACTAAAGTAATAAAATCTGTAATCACTTCTTGTGATAATAATCCTGCTGCACATCACAGAAATATTTTAGTTCTAATCTTTTTTTATGTATTTATTGAACTTAAAGAACCGTGGAGATAAAAGCTCCTAAAAGCTCCTAAAAGCTGCTAAAAGTTCCTAAAAGGTCCTAAAAGCTGCATATGTTTCCAGAACAGACCGTCTGTGACTGGAATATAGAAACAAGGACTACATCAGCCTTTCAAAATAAGAGCTTTAGATGCTGTTTAATTCATGTTCATTCAACACATAGACCTGCTGGATGAAACCAACAAAGAGACGTCTCTGACAACTGGACGTGTGGACAAAACTCATTTAACATCCAGTAATATGGAATCACTTCCTCTGATCACAAACATTTAATCACATCATTTTAATGTGAAGAACACATTTCACTTCCTGTTTCTCCTCTTGTTCCTGTTTCTCCGGTGAACAGAGTTTTATTTGGAGATGAAAACAGGAGCAGATACTTTCTGGTTGGAAATGAGGAGTTATTATTAATAAAGTCAGGTTTTTTTTTTTTTTTAAGATTTATTTTATGATGTTAATACTTTCAGCACAGATTCTGATGATGACATTTTTTTGCAGAAAAATTGTTGGAATTGTAAAAAGTTGCAAGCTCCTACAAATATTGCAGAGATTGCTTGAATATTCGTTAATTATTGCGATTTCCTGGAGGGACTGTTTTATATTGTACTGACAGAAGTTCTTCATCTAATTACCAGCAGCTCAAGCAGAGTCTCTGAGCTGTGAAATCAAGCATTTCACACAATTTCATGTCTTTTTTTCTGTTGTTGAAGTCGTATAAATAGAATTTCATGTTTTTGTTTTTTTTCCCAGGAGGAAGGCGACACGGTGGACGTCTCTGCTGTGATTGGTTCCTGCACCCTGGCGGAGGCTCGCTTCCTGCTGGATCACTTCATGTTGATGACGATTAACAAGGTAGCTGCTCTCATCAGGAAAACTCCCGTCTGTACAGTAAAGATGTCACTACTGCCTCCAGTTATGAACAAACAAATTTTATCAAATTGAGGTGTTTCTGTTATTTATAGATATATTTATTGATATGGGATGGACAAAATAATAAAAACACCTGTCAAAACAAAGCAGTTCAACAGAATTACAAATCAACACTTATCTGACCGTTTCATTGAAAACTGACCATTATGACATTATTATAATACAACAAGTGATTGTATGTGTAAGATATGAAGTTATAGACGTGGTACTTTTCCAAACCTGACGATACTACGTCCCGCCCACCGATAGCTGTAACCTGACTCCACCACAGGCCTGTCAATCAAACAGACACGCCCCCAAAAACAGGTCTTCTTGAATCTTCTTTTCTAATGAATGAGGGATTATTTTCAGATGGACCTCCAGAAAACTAATAAGAAGGAGTGACTTTAGCTAACAACACCGAGATAACTGATGGACACATTTTATTCACTTTGGATTTGATGAGAGAAGTTGAATGGGAGTCTATGGAGCCGGAGGCTTTTTGGAGCCGCCCTCTAGTGGCACACGCTGGTATTGCAGCTTAAAGCACTTCCACTACTTTTTCAGAGCTGCAAGCTCTGAACACTTTTATATTCAGTCTGTGGTTTTAACTCCAAGTTGGAGAGCAAATACAAACAGTGTTTAATGTGTACTGTGTGCCCTGTTCAGGGTCTGCAGGCGGCCCAGAAGGAATCCCAGGTGAAGGTGATGGAGGGCCGGCTGAAGCAGACCGAGATCACCAGCGCCACTCAGAACCAGCTGCTCTTTCACATGCTGAAGGAGAAGGCCGAGTTCAACCCCGAGCTGGACGCGCTGCTGGGGAACGCTCTGCAAGGTGAGGACGGCCCAGGACCCTGAACACGGACCAGAACCCACCGTTTCACTCAGACCACCTCCTGAGAGGCTCGCTGAGGTCATCGTGTAGTTTCTCTTCCACCAGTTGATTCGTGTAAATTCGTCCCTGAACCTGTTTGTTACGAAGCTTCTCAGGAGGTGAACCGGGTCACGGGTCAGTTGCATGTTTGGGCCTTTTGAGATGCTGTTGCTTGTCGCTCTCTGCTGAACAGAAGCTGCGACAATTAATTTCACTGTTAAATTACATAAATACAATCATGTTACTCATGTTCAAGGTTAGAGATGAATTTAAAACTTCATGTGTTTTCAATCTGTGTGCCGGCCTCTGTTCAGCAGGGCGCTCTGTTTACAGTAGATGCATTATATTTTATTTTATTTTATTAGAATTTCGGGGGACTGTGTTTTTGATTTGTGCATTGCCTTTTTTCTGTTCCCCCATGTTTTCTTTTTCTTTTCTTTTTTTTGTGATGTTTTTGCAGAGCTAGGTAACCTGCCGGCCGGTAAGTGAAACCACGTTAGACTCTAATCTGTGTCATGGATGCATGGTTCCTTCCCTTTGCACTCTGACGACTAACTGAACGTAACAAAAAACAGGTGCATGAGGTGCAGTGCAACCAAGCTTCCCTCCATCTGTTGGCTGACACCTTCCCCCCCGTCTTTTACCCGGATACACTCGTCCTCCCCTTCGTCCTCGTCCTCCTCCTCCTTGCAGCTCACATGTGCTGCAGCCTCCATGCTTTAGCTCCTGCTAACCCTCCCCAGGAACCATACAGCAGGGATGTTTCATCTCTGTTGGACCCTGTAGGTCAGCTGACCCCATCAGGACCAGCGGACTAATGACTCCTCCCCCTCCTCCACCTTGTTGTCTCATGTTTGGTCTCTTACCTTCATCTGACCCCCCCCCCACACACACACACACACACACACACACTCTTTATAACCCCTCTCTGACCTCGGAGCTCTCATCCTCTTCGATCCCATTGAGCTCAGCGAGGACGGTTTGTTAGAAGAAGCATGGCGCTGCGCTGACGTCGCCCTCATCTGCTTCCCCTTCTTCATCTTCTACATTCATTGTAAAAATCAAGAACACGGGAAAAAGGAAATAAATAATTTAGTCGTAGGCGAGGTGTATTTTGCTAAGAACCATTTTATAAAGTTCAAAGCAGATAAATCAGCTGAGAGCATTATAGATTAACTCTGATAACATTCACTGATCTCATCTGACAGAAAACGGGGACGACAGCAGCAGCGATGAGTCGGCACAAAGCCCGTCTGCAGAGGGAACGTGAGTCTACGTTATCACTCGAATATCACACATATATTACATTCATATTACCGTTAAACATCAAAGGAAATCCTGTGTTACATGTAATGTTGACATGTTTTATTTTTACGTGCTAATTGGCTCTAGAAGTGTTTTGCTTCGGGTATATTTTGTACTTTTATGTTTCATTTATTTACCTTAGATGTTGATTATATTTGACATTGTTTCATGTTGTGTTGTATTTATGTTGTTTATATTATTTATACTTCATTGTGTAATGTCAGGTTCTGTTTATTTTGTGTTTATTTCTATTTTATTAAAGCGATTTTATGTTGTATTGTTTCTGTGTAATGGATTTTGCGCGTTGCATCTTTTTATGTTAAGTGATTGTTGGACTGTGTGCGTGTGCACAGGGTGTGTTTTAAAACATGTGTGTGTTCCCTGCAGCAATTTGGCATCAGATCTCATGAAACTCTGTGGAGAGACCAAAACACGGAACAAGGTATCATAGAGTTTCTTATGTTTTATGCATTATGTTGTGCTCATCTTTCTCTCAGTTCACTCCTTCACTTATTTCTCTCACGTCTGTGCTGCACAGGCTCGAAGGCGGACCACCACTCAGATGGAGCTGCTGTACGCTAACAGTGACTCCGCCCCCGACGCATCCGCCGCAGACTTCTCCGGTCCGATGCTGCCGATGGCGGAGGTGCCGGACGGGGGCGGAGACACGGAGGTGTCGGGCTCATCAGTCAGGGACTACACAGCTCTCTCACCCGGCTTTTCCTCTAAAATGGGCAGCATGTAAGTTCAGGCCCGACACGCTTTTCACTAACACTTTCAATTCTACTTCCTGTTTTATTCCTGCATGTTTGATGTTGCTGCTACTTCTTCTGCTTTATTGGATTTGATAATTGTTCATGAGCATCTTTGCAAATCCTTACTCATTTAGACGAGCCCTTCAAAGTAAAAGCATGAAGATATGAGCAGATATTAACATGTATATGGCTTGTTTATTGCTGTCCTCTAAAGAAAATAACAGCACTTCTAATTCTTTAGTCACATGATAAAAGCAAAACTATTAACCAGGCTGCTTTAACAGGCCAAAGCACACTGAGCACCTCAGCTCATCCTTATACACACATTCAATTATTAGTTTTATTGTTGGATACTAAACATGAGCTTGGCGACGCCCCCCGCCTGTTTTGGGACTTTACATTTCAGGTAACGGTGTTTCTGTGTGTACTGCATGCTCACCACTCCATCGTTGCCATTGTTTTTCTGTCAGTTTCAGGTCCCTCGGTTGTTTTTTATGATTGTTTCTGTGCACTGTCTCTGTGTTGTTTGTGGATTAATCGATAAATCCGAACGCTCAGTTCTGGCTCCAGAACTCCTCCGGTTGTGGAGAAGCGAGTGCCGGAGCCTTCGCCGCTCTCTCGCAGGAAGACCTATGACAAGGCGGCCGACAGGGCAAAGGTCAAGGAGATTAAACAGTAAGAGCTTGTTGCCGCCAGCATTGTGGCTGTGAAGCCGAAAAAAAGAAAAGCGGCATAACTTCCCTCTGACTCTACTAATTCTCCTCCTGTGGGTTTCCTGCTGTGAAAAAGCATGTGGTGTGAAACTAGATCTGACCGCTCTGCGTCCTGTTTGATGACCTTTGACAAGTTCTACGCTGAATTTAAAGTCTCCTTCTTCCTACCCGTGTCTTCTCAGAGCCATGATGCTCATTTCTCCTGCTGCTTCTGGTAGTTTGACTCAAATTCAGTGTTCAACTTGCTAATCAGTTCCTCTGCTTCTGACCTGCATTTTACTGATTGAGGAAATCACTTTTCTTTTCCCTTCTTGTGCATATGCTGAGTCAACACTTCTAAAACTGGTGAAATAATCATTCAATAATCAAAGTAAAAAACCATTTCTGTCACCCTGTCTCAGATTACAGCACAGGAACACTCTGGGTTACTTTCACAGCCGATAGATGGATCTTATGTGCACAGATTGTTTGCCAGCTTGAAACAACATTTACTGTGCGTTCGTTCTGAAGCACGTCGGTGTGCGAGTGCATGAGGACAGTGTGAAGCCGAATATTGCTGCATTCACGTCAGATGGCAGAACCAGGAGGCAAATGAAGGATTGTTTTTCTGTTTGAATTTCAGTCTTGAATTGATAGTAGAGTCGAGACAGGAATCGTGGGGGAGGAGAAGGAAATGACGATTCCCTGAGTTGAACTGTGTTTTGACCACTAAGCTACTAAAACACCCAACAGGACGAACTCTTCATGATCTCCATCTTCACCCTCAGGCTAACTTTGACCATTTTTATGGAGAGTTTCCTCCTTTTTCCTCCTTATATTTTTTTCCAGGTGTTTAATGAGCCCTAGTTCGGCTATTGTTAGATTTCAGCTGCTCTTAAAAGTTATTTTTACATGAGATGCACGATATTTCTGTCTTGATGTTATTTACATACCTAAAATTACAGAATGGGTTCAGGTTTCTCTTCCAAAGCTGCAGCATTAATAAATGAAGGTGTGAGAAAAGATTGAGTATAAATAAAGTCATTGAGGCTGCTTCATTGCTGCGATATGTCAGGTTTTTAAATTAAAACTAGAATTACTGGCAGCAGCTGTCTGCCTCTGCTGACCCCTCCAGTTGTACTTTACATGGATATATGTGTAAACACACTTCATTGCGTAGCCAAAGTGAAAATTTGTGGAAAATGTGAAGAAATTCCCGTCAGGCGTCCCTGAGCTATCGCGTTCACGAGGCTATCGGCGGCATAAAGAAGGAAAATAAACGGCTGTAGGAGATGTGAAGTGAACGTTGCGGTGAAGCAGCAGCTTTCATGATGGAGAACAACCTGCCTGAATGACCGGCCCTCGGTCGCCCCCGTCTGGTGACCCGCGTTGAGCTTCAGCCGCGGGTTCCCTTCCAGCTTCAGATGAGTGTGAACATGTGAACGCCTCGCTGTGAAACCCCCCGACGCTTCTGCCATGTGACGTGAGCGCAGCATATGTGCCCCCCCACCCCCCTCCCTTCTGTCCTCCCACTCTTCTGCTCTCGGTGTGTTAAACAGCTCAGCGCACACTTTCATTACGCTGCACCTTAATTGGCAGCGCCGCTGTCTTCCTCCACAGCCCGGTCAGCAGGAACCCGAGGAGCAGCCCGCCACTTCCTGTCCCCCCCGCCGCTCGGCCCACTAGCCACGCCCCCGCATTTAACCGTGCGACGGCGTGCGTGGGGCGCACGGTGAACGTCCTGCAGGATAAGTAAGCAGCAGAGATAAGTAAAAGTGACATCAGCAAGCCGGAGAGTCAGATTACAGCTGGAAGGACGAGCAGGGAGAAAGATTTCACTCTGACATCCGTCAGTCTGTCAAACGCAGCCCGACGGCCGACGGCCAACTTACTGTAGATGTTTCCTGTCAATGAGGACATGTGGATTTGGAGATGTAGTTTTTAGAGTGGGTATGTTGTGGTGTTAAAAAAGGAGCAGCGTTGTCGAGGTCGTATTTTTGACCATTGTAGTTGTTTTGCAAAGTTTATTGTAGGACTGAGGATTCATTTTTCACCTTCCATGAAGCCATCGTTCATTTCAGTTGTGCTGGCTCTCGTGACCACGCCCCTTTCTGGGGGACAACAGACTGCTTTAAACGAACCGCTTTAAATACTACCGCTATACTGAGGAGTTACTGTGTAGTTAGTTGCACCAACAATGATGTGAAAACCTCTGAAGAGGGATCAAATGAAGCTTTGTGATCGATGCAGCGTGTCCTATACTAATTTAAATATCTACTTTAAATGGTGTTTTTGGGTCATTTATACACTAATTAAACTTTTTTAGTTTGCTTTTGAACCACTATTTTACATTAACGTCTACAGCGAGGGTCACTCGTTTTCCCCCAAAAGGGGGCGGGGTCTCCAGTCTGACCTATAGAGAATGAATTTAAACCGACTTAAAGACTCATCGTTGACCGATAACCTATCAAAGTAAACTTGTTTTTGTTTAGTGGTCAGTGGTGCATTTAAAGATTATTTCCAGACATGTTTTAATACATTTGAACATTGATTTGTCTGATATTTTTATCATAAAAGAAAATAATAATCTGCTTACAAATTCTGAAACATCTACATCTCCCTCCAGAAGCTATAAATATGTTAACTTCTAACACTCGGATATTTAATATTTTTTTCCATCCCATTATGAGAAACATAACATAAAAACAAAATTAAAAAAAAAATCCTTATTAATCCTTATAAATATTCAGTGGGATATTTTTTTTTAGCAGTTTCCAACTCCAGTATTATATTTTCAAACTGAACTGTATGACCTGGAATAATAATAATGGGAGAGAATATTCATAGTTAGGGTTTATATACCAGGAGAAACATTTACTGAGGCTGAGCATTATGTTTTTGAAATACTTTGCTTTTACATTATTGATTATCTCTTGTTGTAGCTCGTTCAGAATAAAGAGGAGAAATGAAGTAGAAACATCAGAAACTCTCTTCTCCTCCAGGACGGACGGATGTCTCCACCTGTCCTCCATCAAACTCCTCCGCCCCGCCTCCCCTCCGCTCCGCCATCCACTCAAGTACAAACTGGGTTTTTTATTGTTTTTGATCTGCCGTATGTTTCCACCTTCTGGTGCACGGGGTCAAAGGTGAATCTTGAAAACAGTCACGTGGTGTTGGAGTCTCTCTGATCACGACCAACACTTGGTAGAAATCCTGCAGGTGGAAAGTTCCTCGTCTCCTTTAATATAGTGTTGAAACCACCGACTGGATATAAAAGAGTTTGTAGCTTCAGGTCTGTAAAATGGTTCTGATCCAGAAGTGTCTTCAGCTGCAATACCAGCGAGTGCCACTAGAGGTCGGCTCCAAAAAGCCTCCGGCTCCATAGACTCCCATTCAACTTCTCTCATCAAATCCAAAGTGAATAAAATGTGTCCATCAGTTATCTCGGTGTTGTTAGCTAAAGTCACTCCTTCTTCTTAGTTTTCTGGAGGTCCATCTGAAAATAATCCCTCATTCATTAGAAAAGAAGATTCAAGAAGACCTGTTTTTGGGGGAAGTGTCTGTTTGATTGACAGGCCTGTGGTGCAGTCAGGTTACAGCTATCGGTGGGCGGGACGTAGTATCGTCAGGTTTCCGATCAGATCGGTCAGATCCACCGCTGGCCCCTCCCCCAGCTCGTCCAAATATGGTCGCTTCCTACCCAACTAGCAAGATGAACTGGAGGCTTCATAACGTTCACAAACCAACGATGACATCACTGATGGATGATGACATCACTGATGGTTGCTGCTTAGTAAAAATATATCCCAACATGATTACAGGCCAGCAGCTGTTCATCAGACGGTCCTGTAACGGAGCTGTGACAGAAATCTGACAGAATCAGTGAATGAGGTTGAAATCAGTGAAGGATCTCGTTCCTGGGATCAAGAGATAATTACAATAAAGATTCATTGTGTTCAGCTAATTACAGCTTCAGTAATCCTCTCTGTTCATTAGCCTTTTATCATTCTGGTGACACTTCTTTTAAACCTCGCTCATTCACAGCTCCTGAGTGTCGATGTGTTCACCACCACCTCCTGCTGCTCCTCCTCTGATAGCTGTTAGCGTGCAGCTTTTTGACCGTTACACCATCTGATGACAATTTCTTGATCTGACAGGTCGATCGGTAATCGATCAGGATCCCGGGAAGCTGCTGACGCTCGCTTTAATTTCTATGGCAGGCTGGAAAACACAAGCGTCTCTGTTCATGGGTGTTTTTAGGGTTCTCGGCTGGTCCTTTGTTTCTTTTCATCACTGCACCGTCTCATGGTTTTTCTTTGGACTGCTCCTGTCGTCTCTTCCTCCTTCTGATTTTCTGATTTGCAGCCTTGTGCTCATCAGCCGTGAGAGCTGTTATGCATGAGTGGTCGTGATTTATCTCTGCTGATTATTATGGGTTACATCCACGCTGCCCCTTTTCATACTGGTGTGTGTGTGTGTGTGTGTGTGTGTGTGTGTGTGTGTGTGTGTGTGTGTGTGTGTGTGTGTGTGTGTGTTTTCTCCAGGGGCGTCATTAACCCCGTCCCTCCCATGAAGAGCAGCCGCTCGGCGACGCTGCAGTGCGTCCACGTGGCCGAGGGTCACAGTAAAGCTGTTTTATGTGTCGACTGCACCGACGACCTTCTGTTCACCGGGTCCAAAGGTTGGTCCTCACCGTCCTCCTCTCAGCATCCCGCCAGGTCTCTGATGGTGAAAACTTAAGACGTATCTCTTAATCTTGGCACTTAATTGAAGCTCAATTGTTTCATTCATTGTGTACTTTTCTCCTGTTTTGATAGTATTTGAAGTTCCTCCCTCTGTGCAGCTTTGGGACGCCGTGTTGTGTGAAAGGTTTAAACACGAGTTGAGTTGCGGTAGATGTGTGTGGCGGTGACGGGCTGCGTGTCCTCCTGCAGACCGGACCTGTAAGGTGTGGAACCTGGTGACGGGGCAGGAGATCATGTCGCTGGCCGGCCACCCCAACAACGTGGTGTCGGTGCGCTACAGCTCCAGCCTGGTCTTCACCGTCTCCACCTCCTACATCAAAGTGTGGGACATCCGGGACTCGGCCAAGTGCATCCGGATGCTGACGTGAGTAGCAGCGTCTCGGAGGACCTCCCTCATGTGTCTCTACCAAAACATCTGAACTGGACACACAGACACAGTTTTTCATAATTATCGACGTGATGAACTCCTAATAATGATTTATGTCTGAGGCAGTTTTACCCAATAATCCGTCCCTCCAGATAATGACAGTAGTTCAAGCAAACTCCGCACTAACTTGCAATTTGATTAAAATCCCACAATTTTTCTGCAAAAAAATGTCGTCAATAGAATCTGCGCTGAAACTATTAACGACATAAAGTATGTCTTTGCAAACAAAACTGACTCTATTAATAATAACTCCTCATTTTCAACCAGAAAGTCTCTGCTCCTGTTTTTATTACTCAAATAAAGATCTGATGAAATGTTTGTGATCAAAGGAAGTGATTCCATATTACTGGATGTTAAATGAGTTTTCTCCACACGTCCAGTTGTCAGAGACGTCTCTTTATTTGTTTCATCCAGCAGATCTATGTGTTGAATGAACATGAATTAAACAGCATCTAAAGCTCTTATTTTGAAAGGCTGATGTCGTCCTTGTTTCTATATTCCAGTCACAGACGGTCTGTTCTGGAAACATATGCAGCTTTTAGGACCTTTTAGCACCTTTTAGGAACTTTTAAGACCTTTTATCTCCACGGTTCTCTAAGTTCAATAAATACATTAAAAAAAAAGGTTAGAACTAAAATATTTCTGTGATGCTCAGCATGATTAGTAACACAGGAAGTGATTACAGATTTATTACTTTATCAGGTAGTGTTTAAAAAAAAAATAAGCAATTTCTTTCTCGACTAATTCCTGCAATTTTATGCAAAATTAAACATTTTGATCAAAACAACCACAAAAACTCGACCAATTTATAAAATGAGAAGAACTATTGGGATTAAAGAGATGCAGGAGGAACTTCTTGAGCTTCTATTCATTTTTCATCTGGACTAATGTCACATTTTCACCAAAACATCTCGTCATTAGTCCTGAAAGTTATTCAGTGTGCTTCTTTCCTTCTGAACTACTTGTTTCACAGATGTTTCATTATGTGTCTCCAGGTCCTCGGGTCAGGTCAACGTTGGGGACGTCTGTGCGTCCAACACCAGCCGGACCGTCGCCATCCCAGCAGGAGAGAACCAGATCAACCAGATCGCCCTCAACCCCAACGGGACGGTTCTGTACGCCGCCGCTGGAAACTCGGTCCGAGTGTGGGATCTGAGGAGGTGAGCGGAGCGGCCGGAGGCGGGTGGGGGACACGCTGTTGTCACGGTGATAACAACCTGATCTATCGTGGGATACGGTGGCCCGCAGGGTCAAACGTAAAAACATTTCACAGAACAGCTTTTGTGTTTTCTGAAATGTTTTTGCGCTTAGTGCAATATTTGTGTGTTCTGTGAAATGTTTTTGCGTTTTGACCTTCAGGGCCACCGTAGAAGGAGATCTTCACCATTTTGCTGATGATTTTGTTTTAAATGAGTTTTTTTCATGTCGTGTCACCAACAGATGAAAAAGATGTCTTCAGGCCGGTCTATCACCGGAGATTAACACTAAAATGATAAATATTAATGGGAACTAGGAACTTTTCCATGTCCAGGATTTAAATGATAAAACTGTTTTTATGGTAAAAAAAAATAGTACTTTAGGCATAGTTGTTAGATTGAAGAACATTTGAGTTATCTGCCTTTCTACATTTGATGTATATAAAATATCTACAGTGACCATGAGTTCATATTTTCACTTTAAGAAAATATTAAAAGAACAAAGTATTTAGGCTGAAATAACTTCTACTGACTGTCTGTTCATGACGCCCAGTATTTCCTCTTCGCTCCCCTTGATGCTGAAACACCGTTTATTAATGCACAACACACATCGTGAGTTAATACGACGCCGTTTCTTTTCAATCAGAGGACTCGTATGAAGTATCTGATCCAGATCTGTCACCCGTCACCTGCAAAACAACTTTAAATCAAAACGCCCTGTGAGGACACGTTATAATTAGACTGTGTTTACCCACATGTCACATTTGAACATGACAGAATTATTTATGAAGTACAACTCGTCTGCTCTTTGTACTGGAACGACTGAATTTTACTTTGATGTGATGAGGATTCATGTCAGTTTCCTCCCCGTTTTTTGTAGCTGGCCAAATTTAAACATTTGAATTATTGAGTCTGAAGGTTTTCATCTTTCAGCATACGAGTCTGCTGCTTTCAGACCGACGTGTTGTTTGAAACGTAAACGTACCTGACGGCTGATGTCGGCCTTAAACGGAGGTGTTGTCAGGAGCAACAAAAACCTGGTCTGCAGTATTTTACTGTTATTTTAAGATTTCATTTTAAAGACAAGAATGTGCACCCATTTGTTACACAACACACACACACACACACACACACACACACACACACACACACACACACACACACACACACACACACACACACACACACACACACACACACACACACACACACACACACACACTTGTTACACACATGGAAGCATGCAGCAGCACACAAACATGCAAAAGAGTACAGTGTGAAACATTATTTCTGCTGCTGCGATGCTGCGTTCGGATTTTGAACATAAAGCTGTTTGTTCGCTGAAGCGCAACAACGTCTGAACTGTTGAAGGAAACTCAGAAGGTTTAATGTGGAAAGATCTCTGCAGACTTTGTTTTACAACATCTTTATCCAGATTATGACATGACAGACATGACATCACTGTGACGTAGATCACTGCAGATCCTCGACACCCTGCACGGTCTCCATATGCACTTCATTCCCAAGTGATGCTGTTATGACGTATTTTATGTCCTTAAATTCCTCGATGGGCAATAAAGGTTTTTTTATTCATTAATTTTTTACTCTGTCAGATTTGCATCTACTGGAAAGCTGATGGGTCACCTGGGCCCGGTGATGTGTCTGACCGTGGATCAGTCCGGAAACAACCAGGACCTGGTGATCACGGGCTCCAAGGACCACTACATCAAGGTGGGCTGCACAGCGCCACCTGCATGTGGAGCTTTAGCACTACAGACATTTCTCTGTGATGATATTTCACCAAACTTCTCTGTAAAGCGTTGACCGCGGCGTGTTGTCGCTGTTGCAGCTCTTCGACGTGACTGAAGGTTCTCTGGGAAGCATCGGTCCAACGCACAACTTCGAACCGCCGCATTATGACGGGATCGAGTCGCTGGTGGTCCAGGGGGACATTTTGTTCAGCGGCTCCCGTGACAACGGCATCAAGAAGTGGGACCTGGACCGCAAAGACCTGCTGCAGGTACGAAGGAGAGATGACAAGATAGAGGGAGACATTTAGATTCTTTGTGGGTCAAAAGTAGATATACAACTAAATATACTATTACAAATTTTATATTCTCTATTTACATAATGCATTTTTCAGCCGGAAAATCTTCGTTTAATGGCTACTTGTCAGCAAGTTAGAGATCATAGTTTTACTTTGCAACAATAAAGGTGACGTAGTAGCTCCGCCCCCAGAGATCTGATTGGTCAACTAAACATTTGGAACAAATCATTATGACATCACATCCTGCTCATCACTAGAAATATCACTCCACCTCCTCAATGGGAAAATAGAGTTAAAATATAATTTCATATAATATGTAATATAATGTAGTTTCTACTTGTTATAGATCTATTAAATGACCCATTTGGTGAAGTCGGGTCTCTTTTGGTCCTTTTTGGTCGCTCTGAGCACCCGTACCGTAACACCACGGATAGTCACGCACTTACAGTCCTAGAGGAGGCTAGCTGGACCGGTTTGGTTTGAACACATGACACGGAGCTAAAATGTTAAAAACACATGAGTCCATGGATATCTTTGTTCATCAGATATCTTTGTTCATCACATATCTTTCTTTGGTCATCAGATATATTTGTTCATCAGATATCTTAGTTCATCAGATATCTTTGTTCATCAGATATCTTTGTTCACCAGATATCTTTGTTCATCAGATATCTTTGTTCATCAGATATCTTTGTTCATCAGATATCTTTCTTTGTTCATCAGATATCTCTGTTCATCAGATATCTTTGTTCATCAGATATCTTTGTTCACCAGATATGTTTTTTCACCAGGTATCTTTGTTCATCAGATATCTTTGTTCACCAGATATCTTTGTTCATCAGATATCTTTGTTCATCAGATATCTTTGTTCATCAGATATCTTTGTTCACCAGATATCTTTGTTCATCAGATATCTTTGTTCACCAGATATCTTTGTTCATCAGATATCTTTGTTCATCAGATATCTTAGTTCATCAGATATCTGTGTTCACCAGATATCTTTGTTCATCAGATATCTTTGTTCATCAGATATCTTTGTTCCAACCAGACTGAGCTAGCTGATCAGTTTAGTGTTTCTATGTTCTGTATTTATTCAGTTGGAGACTAGAAATCCTCTGTTGCTAGGTGGTTGCTAAGGGTCGGACTACTTCCTGGAGTAGTAAACATTACATAAGAGTCTACTGATGTGAGTGAAGTGTGTTCACTGATTATTTTTGGTGTTGGTTTCTTCCATCAGCAAGTCCCCAACGCCCACCGGGACTGGGTGTGTGCGCTGGGCGTCGTCCCCGGCTCCCCGGCCCTGCTGAGCGGCTGCAGAGGAGGGGTGCTCAAGCTGTGGCACACGGACACGCTGGGGACTCTGGGGGAGCTAAAGGGTCATGAGAGCCCCATCAACGGCATCTCAGCTAACAGCAGTCACCTGTTCACCGCCTCCGAGTGAGACACACACACACACACACACACACACACACACACACACACACACACACACACACACACACACACACACACACACACACACACACACACACACACACACACACACACACACACACACACACACACACACACACACACACATACATGCAGACAGAAAGGAAATGATAACACTTCAGGGATGACTGGATCCTTCTACTGTTTCCTTCCTACGAACTGTTTGGTTAAAAAAGCAGCGGTGAGGAAATCGAGGTGTAAAAACACTCGTCGTTCTGACACCGAGAACAAGACTGTTTTCAAGCAGTGATTTCCAACATGATTTCCATCATGATTTCCATCATGATTTCCAACATGATTTCCAACATGATTTCCAACATGATTTCCATCATGATTTCCATCAGCACGGTACGACACAGTGGACTTATTCTTTAGCCTTTAACCAATCGGCATCGACCACCATGTAGACACGGGAACGGCGCCAGCTTCATCTCTGATTGGGGAGCTATCCTGGATGTCAACAGGGTTTCCACACTATCGTTTATTTACAAAAATAAAGTGGAGTTAAGCTATAAATTATCTTCAGGGCTTCTAACAACAAACTAAACAATCCTATCTTTGTAAAAAATAATCTTTGATAACCTGAACTGAGGTTGAGAGAAGGAAACACTGAGTTTTACCTTCCTAACCAACAAAACCAGGAGAAAACAGGAAACAGCATCTGTTGGTGGCTGGTTGTGAGTCCTCCTGCACAGGAACCAGGACCATCTTTGGTCCCTCAACATCATCAGGACCAGAACCCTGCACACTCAAATCTACTCACACATTCAAGGAAACAGCAGCTTTATGAGCCCAGTCGTAACGCCACGATCACAGCTTTTTAAAAACAGGTCTCTGGACAGCAACGGTTGAAGTGTTGAACTGGGCGGAACCAGGACACCAGTCTGGCCCTAAGAGGTCCACTGGACCTTCAGTATATGTGATCAGCAACTTACTCCTGGATGGAGGAGCCAAACACGAATGAACTTAGTTCAGTGAACAGCTGACTTCATTGGGAGGATGTGTTGTGACCTCTTTCCGTTTGTTCTTTCAGCGACCGCACCGTGAAGATCTGGCGGGCCCGCGGCGGGCTGGACAGCACCGTGGAGACGGTGGATAACGTGGACGAGGTCGCGAGTAACTGAACGCAGCGCCGCCCTGCTGGTTAGACTGTAGAAGGACATGACGGCATGCTGCGATGCTGCTGCTGCTGCCCTGCACTTTGACCCCTAAACTCCTAAACCACGACCCTTCCTACACCACGTAACCTTGACAACGGAGCTGTCAGGAAACACACAAGCTAACACGCTAGTTCTTCTCTTAGACTCAGAGCGCCGCCGTCATCAGGAGGTTATTAACGACATCACTGTTAACGATAAGAAGTCACACGATAACGCACTCTCAGCACACACAAACACACACACACAAACACACACACACACAAACACAAACACACACACACAAACACACACACACAAACACAAACACACACAAACACAAACACACACACACAAACACACACGAACACACACAAACACACACACACAAACACACAACACAAACACACACACACAAACACACACACACAAACACACACAAACACACACACACAAACACACACACACACACACACACACACACAAACACACACACACACACACACACACACACACACACACAACACACACACACACACACACACACACACACACACACACACACACACACACACACACACACACACACACAAACACACACAAACAGACAGGAAGTGTTTGAGGCGGCAGAGCTTCTGGGTTGGTAGCTGGTCTTCACAACCCAGTTCTCCAAAAAACTAAACTAACATCCCGTCACTCTTTAATCCCAAATAACTAAAGTGTCTTTACTGTGTGAAACAGACAAATCACCGTCCTCTGTCTTCACTTCAGAGGCCAAAAATAAACCGTTCAACTGTCGTCTCGTGAAACAGAAGCAGTTCCACATTTACAGAAAATATACGCGTTATCTTTCTGAATTAGATGAGAAAATCAGCACCACTTATCGACCTGTGCATTAAAGTTAAGGCTACAGCTCATCACATTAAATCTCATTTATTTAATCTGGAGGAAAGAACGAGGTTTTTACTCGTCGTTTCCTCCTCAGATTAAAAGAAACACGTTTCTCTGTTGATTACGGCGTTTTGAAGGTTCAGCTCGGCGAGCTGTTTCCTGTCTTTATGCTAAGCTACGCGGCCGCTAGCTGCAGCTTCATATCGACCACGAGTGTGAAAACCGTCTTCTGGTTTCATCCTTTAACTCTTCAGCACTTGTATAAAAAAAACACCAAAAAAAAGAGTCACGTAATCCTTGTTAAATGTGGCCGGTCGAGGATCTTCTTCACGTGTTGTTCATGTTTCATCGTGTGTTAAATAAAACGTAGCTTCACTGAACCGCTGAGTCGTCGTCTGCTCACCTGCTTCTACCCAATCAGAGGGCTTCTAGTGGTGGACTCCGGGCGAGGTCCACTCGTTACCGTAGCGACGTGTCTGTGTCTGTACTAGTATGTTTTTAGTTCTGGAGAGGAGAGGAGATGCCTTCAGACTGTCCGTCTCCCGGTCCTGGTCCCTCGTGGACTTCTGGTCCCTCGTGGAGGCTCCCGTGGTGTCCCTCCACTTTACCGCTCTGTTGTTGATGATGAATGTTGGGTGAGACGGCAGCTGTCACTCAAACACGTATCTACTGGATGTCGTTGATGTATTTAATGAGCTGTGACTGAATGTTGGTGTTGTGGGACCACCGACCCGAACGCAGTCTCACGCTGAGCCAACAGTGAATGTCGGGACTGAGGTGGCGGGTGATGTTTCGTGGCCTACGGTTAGTTTCTTTTTTTCCCGGGCGTTTCCTCCTCTGGAGTTTTAGACTCTGTAGCGATTCTAATGTCAGATGCCTGGTGAGAATAAACGCCATCTGTCAAAAACAACCAGCTCTGTGTGGCTTTTCTTGGTTTCATCTCTGCTTTAAGAATGTCATTCCTGCTCTTCATACATCTGCAGGCTGGGTACTTATGGAAATATCTACAATTAAATATGATCATTGCATAATTCTTTTTACAAATCGGTGAGAAAATTATGTTTAAGCTGCAACAATAAACTAGTTGATTGACAAAAAAAATGTATTGATTAATGTTCGAGGTTAATTTACATCCATTTTAATACACATACAGTGGAAAGAGGTGCAAAGATAATTATCTTAAAACACACAATTAAAATGTGTTGCCAAAAACATACTGAAGACAATAACAGAAGAGCAGAGACCAACTGGAAAGATAAAAAGTGCATCAAGTAAGAGGAAATAAATAATAGACATCAAATACAGCACAGTACTTCCTGTAGTGAAGCAGCATGAAGAAGTCCAACCAGGTGGAGTGTTATCATGTTATATTATTATTATTGTCACTTCATTTAATCATTTAATCATTGAGAGCCATTTTGACATGAACAACCTCCAAGTTTTGAACCTTGTTAATGTCCTTGTGATGTTGTTTATAGACTGCAGGACATTGAACGCCATGACTCAGCGTTTCTGTGTTGGACCTGCAGTGACGGTCACATTTTTAAAAAAAAACAGAAATCAGACAGATCATGTTTTAAAGGTCACAGACCTCAAGAAGCAGCCGTGTCATCATGCACGGCTTTCCAAAGGGGTGGGTGGAGGTGCAGGTAGAGGAGGTGCAGGAGGAGCTGGAGGTGGGGACGGTTTGCATATTCATAGTCACGTACTGAATGAAGGCAAAGGTGTTGATTATTTTCTTAGAAAAACCCTCAAAATCTGTAAATCTGATGTGTAAAACTTAGTTTTTAGAGAGAAACTTGATAAAAAAAAATAAAAAATAAAAGACATTCTTCGATTGAAGCTCCTGAAATGTTTTCTGGTTCCTTTAGTCCTCCGTGATAATAAACGTCTCCTTCTGTCTTTAGGAAACACTGGTTAACATTTCTCACCATTTTCAGACATTTTAAAGACCGAACCACAAATTGATTAATCAAGAAAATAAAGTGATCAATCGATAATCATGATAATTGTTCGTGTCGGTGTTTATGTCCTCTTCATCTTCTTTTCCAGTCTTGAATATCTCCTGCGTCGGTGACCTCTTCCTCATCACATGCTACGTTGTTGGTTTTTGGGAATCTTATCACCGTAATGAGTTTTAATTTCAGGCTTTTTTCTGCTCCAGAGTTTCTTCATTTCTTTCGCTGTTTCCTGTTTTTAAATCTACTTCCTGTAAAGAAGTCTGACTTGTTGAAAACTGGACACAAGATGGCAGCAGCAGCACCTGCAGGTCCGACCGGAGAAAGCCGAGGTTCTCCTCAGAGCTGCCGGAGTCCACAAACACTTCCGCTGAGGTTTCACACGTTGGTCTGGTTTTATTGTAAATGTTCCCGACGAGCGTCTTCAGAGCGGAACGAGCTGCCGGCTCCCGTTGACCTCGGAGTCGTGCAGATAAACACAAACTTCAAACAGAAAAAGCTTCGTTACAGCACACATTACATCTGTGCTTATTTTAATCTCGACCATTCTTTAAAATCTTTATCTTATTTAATACAGAGCTTTTATTTTGGTCCAGTAATCTGACCGTGTTATCGATCGGATCGTCTCATCTGATGCAGTTCACATATTTCATCTACAGTGATGAACTTTTCCAACGACGAGCAGCCATCCAGACAAGTTCACTAATATTCTACACAACTCACGAGAGGCCGTTTACTTAAGTGTCATATGGATGCAGCTGCACAATATTATTAATACGTTTTTCAGGGTGGATTTATATCAACATATGTAAGAAATAAATGCTTATAAAATCCTAATGAGGTTAAATAAAAGACCAAAACAAGCAGAAAAAAAAGCATGTTTCTTCTTACAAAATGAGCAGAAAAAGAGAAATTCCTGTTTTAATATTTATTATTGTTCAGATAAAGTTACAGTCTTTAAAGACACGGGAAGTGAAACCTGTGTGAGAACAGATGGGATGAAATAAGGTGGATTTGATGTATGTGAGGTTTTTACTCCACGACATGAAGCTGACAGCTTTGATGTTTTATCAGTGCAGACACATACGGTGTCTTTAGAAAACGTATAAAATACAATACAGCTCCGTTAAAGAGAAACTTCCCTTCCAAACCTCTCAGGGAGTTTCATTTGAATAACTGTTCAAAGCTTTTATAAAATCCAAATAAAACATTTAAAAAATACAAACACAACATAAGCTTGAATACAAATTTGTGACAAAAAATGTTTGGTTTGTTTTTCTCCCACCATATTAATAGTCTCAAAAACCTTTAGCTGTGTTCATGTGGCCCTTTGGAGGGGCTCGACCCCACCGTTGGACACCACTGGACTAAAGTACTGGTCATCTTGGTGTGATTAAAATAGTTTAAATTCACTCCATCCTCAGTTTGTATCATTGCTTTTATTTAAGTAAAGCATCTGAATTCCTCCACGACTTTATCATCACATTGTAATTCCACGACCTCATTATATATTTTACTCTTGATAATCAGTATCACGGCAAAACGTGAAATAGACACGCAAAACTTGAGGTAGCCAAGATTTGGGCTGTTTAGGCGGGAAAGGTACACATTCTGAAAGCGTGAAACTTGCACGCACGTAAATGTCACATGATTTTAAGTCCATTGAGACCAAGTGCAAAGGACAGTTTTTGTCAGTATCAGGAGGCGTGGCTTGGTGATGTCATCCATCGGTTTGTGAACGTTATGAATCCTCCAGTTCAGATTCTGTCCGTCACCATCTTGCTAGTTCGGAGCGGTTTGGAGCAGGAAGTGACCATATTTGGACGAGTTGGGGGAGGAGCCAGCGGTGGATCTGACCGATCTGATCGGAAACCTGACGATACTACGTCCCGCCCACCGATAGCTGTAACCTGACTGCACCACAGGCCTGTCAATCAAACAGACACGCCCCCAAAAACAGGTCTTCTTGAATCTTCTTTTCTAATGAATGAGGGATTATTTTCAGATGGACCTCCAGAAAACTAAGAAGAAGGAGTGACTTTAGCTAACAACACCGAGATAACTGATGGACACATTTTATTCACTTTGGATTTGATGAGAGAAGTTGAATGGGAGTCTATGGAGCTGGAGGCTTTTTGGAGCCGACCTCTAGTGGCACTCGCTGGTATTGCAGCTGAAGACACTTCTGGATCGGAACCATTTTACAGACCTGAAGCTACAAACTCTTTTATATCCAGTCCAATGTTTTTTCATGAGTTGTTATTGTTCCTTAACATCAACCACATGTTTTTGCTAAAAGTTACATTTTTATCGTAAGAAAGTGTGTAACTTTCACGACAGACAACGCAGAGCGTGGCTATCTCACGTTTTGCTGTAATGGACCGGCGTGTCTATTTCACGCTTTGTCGTGATACCGGGTTGACTGTTCACTGTGTAAACCACCAGGGTCTGTGGTTGTGTGTTTTGTATGCTGTATGAACAGTAAAGAACAGATTCTGGCCTGCAGCAATAGAAGTTTAATAAGAAGGTTGATATCTCACATGTTCGACTGGAACACGGTGTCGAACACACACGTGTCAGATGTTGTTTTCCGACGCCTAATGAACGACTCGGCAGGCCTTCCCGGTCTGCTGTCATGAATCTGCAGGACTGTCTGACAGGCAGCACCAATCAACGGCCTCCTGATGGGACCGTTACCGTCTCTGAGGTCACGTCGGGTCGAACACTTCAGGAAGCTCAAGACAATCATCTTCTTAGAAACTCCTCACACAGACTTACTGTACATCTCGTTTCACAAAGACATCACCAGCTTTTTATTAAATTGTCCAGCTAGCTTTTCCACAAACATCTAATGTGTCAGAAGTCTATTAATCTTCTTTTTTTTTTTAAAACAGCCCGAGCAGCTGTTTCACAAGATGCAGAGATGTGCAGATTCTCCCCGACCAGCATGGAGAGATTTCAACCAGCATCAGCAGAAACTGGATCTGAAAGAAGCTTTTTACCGTGAACACTGTCACATCAGACCAGGTGATGTTTACTGCACGTGGACACACAACTTTCACTAAAGTGGCTGTGCTCGGCCAGAAAAACCTCCTCATCAGCAGAAACACGGCTGAAGCGATAAAAATACCAACATGTGAAAAATAATGATGTTATTACAGTAAACCTTTTAACTGCACTTCACACTCTCCGCATTTCAGCTGGTGTCTTCTGAACATTCAGGATGTTGGCGTGACTTGAGAATAAAGTTGTGTTTGAGGAGGTTTTACATCCATCACAGAAAAACTCTGGCACATTAAGAGAAAGGCAGATTGAGGAGAAGCTGCTTCACACTCGGATAAGTTTAGATCTATTTATGGCACTAAGACATGAATATAATACAGCACAGTGGGTCAACATTCACTGGCAGCTCAAAGCAAGAACTATTTTACAATTTAACAAATTAAAAACCAAACTTAAGTAATGAAAGTACTCTGATTTTGAGTTGAGAATAAATCTCAAAATATATTTTCACATTCCCCAAATTTTACAAAAGTTTCAATCCAAAGACATAACTGAACATCAGAGGAAAGATTAGAAATGAGTGTGAAGGCGATAAAACAGCTCCCCAATAATAAAACTCATTTGTCAGACACCTTTCTTATATGATGATGATGATGGAGCCCACCACTTCACCTAGAAGTGCTCCCCCAACAGCACTATAAAACTAATATTGTGCTCGTACTGAAGAAGGGCTGAGATGAATTAAATCCATTATATACCCCCACGCCCTCCCACCCCCATCATCATCATCATCATCATCATCATCATGGCTCCTGACTGAGCAGAAAACAGACTGAAACAAGCCACAGCAGCAGCACGGCAAAGTTTGTGTCCTGCTTTAGGTTGAAAGTTACTTTTATTATCGTTTAAACCCATTTCCTCTTTTATTTTGAAAGTCTCTGAGTGTTCACCTGTGGTCCTCTCTCTCTCTCTCTCTCTCTCTCTCTCACTCCCTGCTGTGTTACCTGCAGGCCACGCCCACCTCACCTGCTCTCTGTTCCCTGATTGGCCCCAGCTGCTCTCACTCTCCAATCACCTCTGTCAGTATTTATTCTGCAGGTTTTCAGTTCGTGGTGTTTGGTTTTTCATCTCCAGGTCGTCTCCGGGTCGTCTCCTGGTCGTCTCCGGGTCTTTGTGGATTTTTACTTCGACCCTCTGTGAGTTAATTTGTGTGTCTGCATCTGTTGGTTTGGTTTTGTTATGGCCCTGTTCTCTTGTTAGAATACATCTTGAGTTTGATTCCGAGCCTTGTGCCTTGCATTTGGGTCCAACCTGCTCCTGAACCTTAACAGGACCCTATTTTCCCAAAGTCCTACGTTGCCAGGCTCCAATTTGAAAACATTCGGTCTCTCTTCACTTTCCCTGCTGTTCCCACTTTATAATTAAGCTGTAAAGTTCTGTTTACAACCACTAAATGCCAGCAGGAACCCGAACTAAGTGACTGTCTGTCTGCTTCTCCCCCCCCCCCACCAAACACGTTTCAGCACCATGGACAGCGAAGCTCACAACAGCACTTCATAAGTCGTGCAAGTCAATCTGATAAAAACAGAACAGATCAGCTGCATCATAGTCAATTTAACTGGAGAAACGTTTTTAAAGAGGTCGGGTCTCCTGATCAGCTGTTTTACCTGCAATCTGTGATCTCTTTCTAATTGATTTGTCATGAACGAATTGACACACAACACTGACTTTTTTACTACTTTTTTGCGTGCAGAAAATCAACTTGTGACTCTAAAATGGACGATTATTTAGAGCTACCCCTGAACGTCTCTGAAGAAGGTTTTCAGGGGAGCTCGGCTTGTTTTCGACTTGTTATTCAAACCATGTTCCCAAAGTCATACGTTCCCACGGTCCCCCAACCATGACATGAAAACCTTCCCCCACCACAACCCATATCATGTTAAGCTGCTGCTGAGCCAGGGAAGATCCTTCTATCCGGGAGCATGTGATCCATCGTCATGCTCTTATGCGAGTTCATAACGTAGCCCGTTCTTGGTTGTATTTCTATACAGTGTTTATATATGCAAGTTATGACTATCCTGATATACAATGATAAAACGTTGCCGCTTGATATTTCACCACCTTCATTTAGCTTGTTAGCATGCTACCGTTTGTTAATTGGAATCACCTATAGGAGGTGTTTATATGCGGATGACTGTTGATTTCTTACCTCATCCAGGATGCAGTGTACCTGTCAGCAACTGCAGTCTAAAAAAACTGTCATTAAACATGTGAAGCTGAGACTTTTCACACATCTATCTACTCCATACGAGGTCTGAAGCAGAATCAGCGGATGCTCATGTTTGGAGGTGAAGTTCTTCCAACAACAAACTGTCTTTTTACCTGAATAAGAGGGAAAAGTCTGAGATGTAACCAGACCACAACACAATCAAACGCAGTCATTTCAGTTGTCTGTTTCTCATTTGTTCTTTTACCGACCGTGGAGATAAATGGGAGGGAGATGATCGTGTGCTTCCGTTAGATTACCAGGTGCTGAGTGAAACTCTTTTCACCAGAAAATCACAGAAATTGAGGGAAGAATGGAGGAAACCGATGAAATCCTAACATGCAGTAAGGTTGTGGTTTCAGTGCGTTAAAGCCTCGTCCTGTATTTACTGGTGGAAGCTGCCTAATTGTGTTTTCTTTTGTCATGTACTAATAACACAGTATGTCCTGAATGTCTTCATGGTTTTGCTTTAAGCCTCTTAGTTCCAACAGAGAAATCCTCGTGCTGTTGCAGACATTTTAGCTTCAACTTCCTGTTTGGGGAGCTTTAAAATATAAACATACGTGCTTAATGAAAATGTCATAAAATATGTATAAAACCCCCAAAATGTTAGATTTTTGCTAAAAAAAAATGCCCAAAGTTGTTACATCAGACCGGCGTACAGCAGCGATGCCTCCGAGCGACACAAAATGGGTCACAAGTTGATTAACAGCATGAAAAAAACACATTTACGTTCCTCATTTTTCCCCGTTTGCTTTTCAGCCATGTTGGAGGCGTGACTCCGAGGGGGGCGGTGTCCGTCTGGGGATCCGTCACGCTGGTCCAGACTGAAGGAACTCAACAGCTTCTGGCTGAGCTGCTGCGGTTCTTCCCCCGGAGGTGAACCGCAGTGACCCGGGCGACCAATCCGCTGCTCTCTGACGTGGTAAACATGATGTCTGCTGAGCAGCGTCAGGCAGGACGCACTATTTAGTTACTAATTCTTCTTTGATTAGTTATCACTCTGAACGTAGACCGCGGGTTTAGGAAGTGACATTTGAATGATCTGATGGGTGACTACAGCACGACAAAACAAAGCAACATTTTCACTCGTAATACCTGCAGAGCTGCTGCTGTGGGACTGACATGGAAATACAAGAAGCAAACTCATCAAACTCTTCCGCATATTTAGAGACATTTCGTGTTTTACGAGGACGATGAAAAGTCTTCTCTGCTGTAATTAAGGTTGCATTTTATGATCATATAACGGGCCACCTGTTTTTTTTAATTGACTGATTATTCGTTTTGCCTGTAAAATAAAAGAAAAAGGGAAAATATCCTCATCACATTCTCTACCTGTCCATAAATAGGCCTAATCTTAATTAAAGTCTAGTTTCCAAATATGAACAAGAATTTCAGACATACAACGCATAAAGATCAGAAACAATACTGGAGGCTAGTATTGATTTAAATCACACAAAAATAATGATTATGCTGTAAACTGCAAACACTCCTTTGGCCACAGTTATAATTTAAAGACTCTACAGGTTACAAGACATGATAAAGTTGTACAAAGATCTTCTTTTGCATGAACGTGTGTATATGGACGATCTTTGTTTTGGCGTGGGAGCGGTCAGGTGGGCGAGCGTTGTTGTCCGCAGGTTTTCGCGCCGCCCCAGCTCGTCCAAATATGGTCATTTCAGACCAAAACATTTATTTTTTAAATGGCGACGGTCACAATGCCCAATAAAAGCATCAGTAGGCGGGTCGTCTTGTGTTACCGGTAAACTCGCCTGACGAAGCCTGGGTGAGTAATTTAAGTAAAATATCAAGAATTGCAACGTGGACAGTAAAGTAATATTTTGACTTTATCAGCGAGCATGTCGATACCTTCCTGGTTTTTAGAGAAATATTAACAACTTTACGGACTTTGTAGCAAAGTCTTCTCTAAGATTAGAACAGAATGATGGTAAGAAATAATCCACTGCTGCAAAATGTATCTCAGCATCATTTGTGCTGCATGTTGGTGAGTCGTGTTTCAGCCCAGATCTCTTCACCGGAGGAGTGAACAGGTGTTTGACCCGCTGAATGAACTCTGTCAGTTTTCCTCTGACTAACGACAGCTGACAGCTGTTCCCATTTTTAGCTGCCAGGCCGTCGCTGGGGGGTTTAATCGGGTTTGTTTTGCTCAGGTGTTTTTTTTTTTTTCACTACAGTTCAATCACAATTTCCTCATCAGAGCCTCTTTTTAACTTGTTGAAGGAAGCAGCTCGCTCCATGCGGCTGGAGAAGAAAGAAGAATGATCCACGTGTGTCCTGATTAATCCCGAATTACTGATGCTTTGTGTTTGGCTCTGTATTTAAGTCGTGCTGTTGTTTCATTACTTTTGAGTTGAACTCCAAACACTGATTATTACACTCCGTCCCACCCACAGGGAGAACTCAGCTGGCTGGCTCGTGAACAATCCTTCATATTTCAATACAGGGACCGACTACTTTCATTTTTTTCATCTCTAAAACTTTTTTATTCAAAACAATAGGTTGTAAGGAAAATTAGCATTCAAATAATTTAACATTGTTCACTGACAAATTTCAAATAAGAATCGTCAGACGACTGCTGGGATAAAATATCATGAATTAAATGAACACGCAGCCTTTTTATATTAACAGTCAAATATTTCTGCTGTTCCACAAGCGTTTTAATTGGTTTTAAAAATGCATGAATCTCAGGAATCGATGATTTTATCGAGTGGTTGTTTTGTTAAAGTTATTAAACGAATGTTTTTTTTTAGGTCTTTTTCTTTTAGTGCTGCGGATGACAACACAAACTGTCCTGAAAAATATTCTAAGTACAGTTGATATGATTTTTCAGTGGCAGATTAGTTTTTCTGGTCTTTCTTGATAAAAAGACATAAACTAGATTGTCTGTTCACGACTGCGTGTATTCAATGTGACTTTACAATCCTCAGTTATAGAAAAACAAAACAACAACTACTAACTAACAGCAGGGCACACGTATTTAAACTGAATCAAACTACAGAAACTCTTAGAGCCGGTGTTACACTGAAATCTGTCCTCCATCACATCCTGTGACCTCCCCTCATATTTGAACCCGGACTAAACTGAACCAACACACCAAATCCCAGATTTCAGTGCAACACCAAACTGCTCCGGTGACTCACTGCCGCCCCCTAACGTACAAAGAGGAATTCAGAAATGGAGTTGAATTCTTCCAAATGACAGTTTTAAGGATTATTGTCACCTGAACACATCTGGGACCAGATGTTAGCCTCCACATCGGTCCCCAGTTCAAATACAAATCTGTAATTCACCCTCTCCGACTGATCCAACTTGGTAAAAAAGGTCTTCAGACATCTTCGTGGAGAGACTGCTGGATGTCTTTTGTGACCTGAGGCTGCAGCTGCAGGTCTTTTCTGCTTCCAGCTGCTATTATCTCTCAATTCCAGACACCAGTCCAAAACAATGATGGTTTCCAACGTCATCCACAAAACTAGAACCCCGAACCAAAGGAGCATTTATCCTTCTGTCTCTGGTTCCCTACAAAAAGACGGGAGCTGTGATGTTTGCCTTTATGTGTGTGTGTGTGTGTGTGTGTGTGTGTGTGTGTGTGTGTGTGTGTGTGTGTGTGTGTGTGTGTGTGTGTGTGTGTGTGTGTGTGTGTGTTCCCGCCCCTTTCACACTGTCCTCTTTCCTCCTGAGCACGAAGGCGCACACGCGACTCCGGCGCGCTGCAGCTTTGCGTCCGTGGTGTTGTTTTTTCTCCGCCTCTCTCCGGTGCCTCGCGCTGCGCTTTCTGACAACAAACGTCTCGCTCCGTTGCCAAGGTTTCCTCTCTTCCTTCCTCCCCCTCCCGGTGTCTCGGCTCCTCTCATGCCGCCGTTAAGGCGCTGGATAGTTGTCGGTTTGTGATCGACCACAGCAGCAGCTCCATGAACATGGCGTGCATCGGGGACGCAGACCCCTTCACGGCTGCGATACCTGCCACCAAAGTGGAACTCACGGTTTCGTGTCGGTGAGTGTAAACTACTGCGGAGAAGCATGTCGGTATATGTCAGATATTACTCTGATATCTGACAGTTGACGGAGAGTTGGTCGCTGAGGACCGTGAACGCACCACAAACTCTCTTTCCGCTCGTTTTCTTCTCTGAAGTCCAGTTTACTATCAGGGATTTGAACCCGAGACGTATAATTTTGAGGATCACTTTTCTCTTTGGTTACAGTCGTGGAAGTTGGGTGATGATATTGCAGCTCACATTGGGAGGAAACAGGGGAATTCAGCTGCATGTTTGTGCGCCTGTTTGGAGGCACTTCGCCTCGGGATGAGCGCCAGATGGAGGTCAGAGTTGTCATGTCTTTACTCTGAGCGGTGAGATATCTGCCACGCGCAGAGCTGTGGGAGTTTTACAGTAAATGACCACTGATGTCACTTTGTGTCGTGGTGGTTGTGTGTGAGGATTTCCTGCAGGAAGGATGGATGAAAGATGCACAAGCACTTAGTTTGGTTCGCATTGAGGCGTTGGTGTTTTTTTAAACACAACCAACTATTCTCAGGATGAAACTTCTCATATGTGACCATTTTCTTTTTCATATCATGCATAATATGATTACTTTCTTGACTAAATAATTAAAACATGTAGTTATATATCAACCTGTGTCCCATCAGTCTGTGGTCTGGTTCACAACCAGATACCAGCTGATGCCAAGGATTGATTTGCAGATTATTTGATTGATTTATGATTTATTGTTTGATACTAAATTGGGGGAAAATTCCTGCCACAATTCCTAAAGTGGCATCTTTGTATGGAGTTGCATTGAAAACAAGTCAAGATATTGTATTTCCAATCCCCGAGGACAAAAGGAAGCAGCACGTCTTTACTGCGGAGAACGGGAACCAGGGAACGTTTATTTCAACAATAAATAATCCAAATTTAATGTTCAGTCGATCGACATGACTATTTGATGAGTAGTTAAATGCACCTCTGTGATATCTAGAATATCTTCTATCTTCCGGAGGATTTTCTCCGTGTAACACGTCAGTGCAAAACGCCAAAGCACATTACCCACACCACATTACCATCAAAACTAAATCTGATCAGCTGAACAACAGAAAATGATATAAACAAGCAATTTACATAATCATTCAGTCATTTAAGACATCTCTGAAGCAAAAAATGTCAAACATTGTCTGTTTTCAGCTCCTCTGAAGTGATGATTCGCTGCTGTTTGTTTTTTATGGCAGAAACTAGAAATATCTGATAATCAAAGACCGTGTTGTGTTTCTGTGTGTGTGTGTGTGTGTGTGTGTGTGTGTGTGTGTGTGTGTGTGTGAATCTTTTCTGGCTGTAAAACTGTGATGGTTATTTGTTTCCTGATATTTAGCTCAAGTGATCCATGTTTTTCCTCTAAATGTGTATTCGGTCACCCACATACCGTAAGAGCCTGCGCACTAGTGCAGTTTTTACATTTGACATGAACCAGATAGTATAAATGATCCAAATCATTTCTATTAGTCGACTAATTGCTTCAGCTTTAAAAGTCCCCAAAACATATTTGACAATATCAAAATGCAACGTGATATAATTAAATGAAAAATGTCAAGATATTTTGGCAAAGCAACATTCAGGTTTAGATTCAGGCGCACACCTTGTTAGCACACCTTGTTAGTTTGTCATTTTACCAGAAAACTAAGCCACCTGATTTGAGACATTTACAGAACAAAGAGTTAGACGGAATTATTTCTCCACTGAAAATCAGCTGTTGCTGGAAACTGAGCTGCAGTTGCAGTTTTGTGCCTAAAATAAAAGCCTGATAACGGTTGAACAGAAGAAGTCGGCCTAGTAATGACCTTAATGATGTGAAGGTGTTTAGTTTAGGGACTTTGTATTCCTACAAAATGCTGTTCTTATCGAGGCCAACGTGACGTAGAAGCTCCGGCGGACAGTATAAATACTCCTGACTGTAAAAAGGCACCAGTTATTATAGAAGATGGAAAATGGACAAACTGCCCTGACATTTCATTAATGGTTGTACAGTGAAGGTGTTTTGAGTCACACAACCATTAAGTAGTGTGTTTCTTTACTGTCAGATATCACTATAAGAAACGTGAACATGTGGACGTGTGTTGCTCAATGTATGGAGGCCTGTGATAGACAAAATTACAAAAGTCTCTTTGGACAAAAGAAAGAATGGGTACATGAATGAAATCAGCTTCAGCAGAAGCTTCGGGTGACGATCGACAGAGGGGGAGTCGATATTGCAATCCAGCAGCGGTGCTCTGTCCGACCGCGTTCAGCCCAGTTCACCGGTTGAGAACGACGCAGAGGAAAGCTGCAGCAGCGTGAACGTCCCGTCTCAGCGCGACTCCGACGCTCAGACCGCGGTGGGCCGTTTGAGAGCGAGAGGAGACACCGACACCGACTCCTCTAAACTGTGGTTGGTTGGAAAAAGACGGAAGAAAGTGACAGAACATGAGAGGTGTGCTGTCTGTGTGAGCCGGGTGTTCCCCAGGTCACTGCAGGGTTGAGCTGCTGTGGTCATGTGTGCACTCGCCAGTTATTTGTCTAAAAATGATGTATTTTCACTCGATATTAATGCCAATAGAAACAATAATCGCAGAACATTATTAAAACAATCTTTTTCTGAATGGACTTCCACTAGCAGGTACAGGTGTAGTTAAACTCCATCATACTCTTGTTGGTCCGGTTTATCAATACTCGAGTTTGTTTTCATGAATTAAAGTAACTGAAATGAGACGAGCCGGTCCTCGTTCAGGGTCAGGTGACCTTCAGGTGGCCTGGTCGGGTCAGGCTAATGAATTGACGCTAACTTGGGCGCTAACCCTGTGACTTTAACCAGCCTACCTCCGTTACACACTCTTTCTCTGCTTTCTCTTGTTTTCAACCTTTTTTTTTCTCTCGTGTTTTCGCTATTCCTCTAGAAACGCAGCTGTTGTAAAACTTCACTATCTTTATGTTTTTAGTCGCTACGAATGATGTCCAGCGCCAAAAAAAGCCTGAAAAGTTGTTGGTGATGCTTCAGTGCAAGGAGATGTTACAGCGTCTCGTCTGGTTGCTTCGGTGGAAGCTGGCAGGTTTTGAACGTTGCCTACCGGACGACTTGCGAGTATCAAATCTTTGGTGCTAACTGGCCCTCACAGTTTTTGCTTGTTGTGCCAATTAACTGCAACTTGGTGATTAAGTCCTGGCAGATAGTTTTGATTTAATGTGTCTGATGTTTTTGAGATTTCGGTGTCTTGCGGTGGTGAATGCGGTTTGATTTTTTGGGAACAAAGACATCACAGAATAACAATTGAAAACTCAACAGCAGCAAGTCTGTCCAGAATAATGACTTTTTCACTCGGCAGTCGCACAGCAATTTTCATTGGTGCTATTTCTGCAGTAAAAAGAGACTCAAGTGTTCACAGGGACTTCTGAAGAGAAACCGGGACATTGGAGAGCAGCAAAAATCGATTAACTTTCTTTATATTGGATTTGTGACATATCTCAACACATGGGAGTTGGACTATACGTTGTTGTTGTTTATATGGATTTTTGGGCGAACGGATGCAGATGAGGCAGAAAGTAGGACCAAGGAAGTGAATGTTAAAGGCCAGAGATCTGTCATGAAGGGGATCTCTGTTGATCTTGCACCTCAAAATCAGTTGACTCTTCATCAGGAGGTGAAACAGGTCTTCAGTGACTCTGGAAGATCTTATCAAAGCTTAGAAAGTATTGCTTTCTTGATTTATGGCGTACTAACTTTAACAGAAAAGCTGCACTACAAACTGGAGATGTGAAGACATGAATGATTACCAGGATTATTGAAATAATTGATTTGCATCATGGGAAATGTAGGATGGTGTTGGATTTGGTTACAGCTGCAACAGACTTTAAGTCACAGTCTGGAAACTCTGTTCACATTAAGGTTTGGTCGCCACTCTAATGCAGCGAACCAATCAGTGACCCGTGATGGTTGACTGGTGCGAGGACATTGAGGTCAAACATATGTTTTAAAATAATGTTCCAATAATCGTCGAGCTCGATGAAGCGATACGAACAGTTGTAGCGATGCCAGCATATAGCGATGATTTAAAGCTGAAGCAAGATCAATGCTCCTTGTATCCTTAAATTTATTCTATATAAAGTTTGCAATGGGGAGTTACTGAGATGGAGTTGCACTCTTCTCTCATTGGATGAGAGTCTTTATTGTTTACAGCTGATTGGTTAAAGGCTGCCCCAATAGTTTCAAAATGAACCCGTTGGGATGCAACGACTAGAAACAATCTTCAATGGGGTGTCACCAGAGGCATCTTTTCAGTGTTTTTGGGATCTGGTAACACCAGACTAAATACAGATATCAGGAAAATATCCGATATCAAAAGTCCTGTTTTGTCCAACCAACATCTAAAACAATCCTGAGCAATCATTCAGTGAATCTTTGTGGTTGTAATCGGTTTCACTGAATGCACTTCCATTTGTAACCAATCAGTAACCAGCAGTGATGTCATCATCCATCAGTGATGTCATCGTTGGTTTGTGAACGTTATGAATCCTCCAGTTCAGATTCTGTCCGTCACCATCTTTACTAGTTCGGAGCGGTTTGGAGCAGGAAGTGACCATATTTGGACGAGCTGGGGGAGGAGCCAGCGGTGGATCTGACCGATCTGATTAGAAACCTGACGATACTACGTCCCGCCCACCGATAGCTGTAACCTGACTGCACCTCAGACCTGTCAATCAAACAGACACGCCCCCAAAAACAGGTCTTCTTGAATCTTCTTTTCTAATGAATGAGGGATTATTTTCAGATGGACCTCCAGAAAACTAATAAGAAGGAGTGACTTTAGCTAACAACACCGAGATAACTGATGGACACATTTTATTCACTTTGGATTTGATGAGAGAAGTTGAATGGGAGTCTATGGAGCCGGAGGCTTTTTGGAGCCGACCTCTAGTGGCACTCAGTGGTATTGCAGCTGAAGACACTTCTGGATCAGAACCATTTTACAGACCTGAAGCTACGAACACTTTTATATAAAGTCTGTGGTTGTAATGTTTATGCCAGTATACTACTTTGCAGCAACATCCATTGCATTAATGTGATTGTTATCACGTGTTCAGGCTCTTCTAGCTGCCCGGGTTGACACCTTTGACAGCTACACCAAAACAAAACTGTGTGCGGTGGGATTTTCCCACTTTGGTGTCGCTGTTTTTGGACAACGCCGCTGAACCACTCAGTCTAGATAGATCCCTTGCTGGAGTGAAAGCCCTCATTCACTCAATAAATCCAAACCGTCTCTGGTCTCATCGTTTGTGTCTTCAAGCAGCCGAACTGACAGACTGATTAACTCGAGGCCAATACGGCGTGTTGGTGAGTGGACGATCCCTCCGTCTGCGTATCACGCCGGATCGTAAGGCCACGATGAAATCCGCACATGCAGCTTGATGTGCTTAACTGTCTACAGTCCAGAAGGAGCACGGCAGGCCTACAGCGCTGACGACCAGAAGAAGCAGTCGGTCTGTGTGGGACTGTTTGTGTTCACAGCTGTCTTCTGATCTAAGTGGTCCACAGCGGAGAGATAGCCGTGACCTTTGGGCACAAAAGCTACCTTTTGTATCCCGTGGAAGAATTGAGGCGCTGCGATGTGGCTGTATTGAAGCCGGACGCCGACCTGCTGGGAGGCCGGTCGATGTGTCACAGCCGATGTGGCACTCTCCACGAGGAAGGTGAAGAAAGAGACAGAAAGACTTATTGGAGCAGAGAAGGAACCCGGAGAGTGCAGATTCCTTCTGTCACTTCTGCACACAAACGGCCGTCACGACTGTATTAGTGAGCACGTTTATTAGGCAGCAATTATAGCAATCATACAAAAAACAAATGGAACAAAATATCCCACAAGACAAAACGATATATAATTCCGTTTTTTTTAATTTTCACAAAAAAAGACAAGAGTAACATTTCTAATATAACAGAATATTATATTTTCTATATTGACACTAATGTGAATTGTTTGGTGCTCACCATCTTGCAGTGGTGCATTTTGGAGGGAAACGGCAAGTTTCATTTTACAGCAGCAGGGCCGAGTACACGTGGAACATCTAAGTAGAAATTTCATATTTCAAGCTTTGTTGCTGAATAATGAAATTTAACCAAGTAGTAAATATGCAGATCTTATTCAGTGATTTATTTATTGCTGTATTAGGTCACCGGGTGAACAGATTTTTGCTATTAATATATCTTTCAATATTCTCAAATATGTTTGTTTTCCTTAAGCCCGTCAAACTGCTGTTTTCAGTTCATTTAGTTAATCATCTGATGAACACAGGACTGAAATGACCTGAAAACTGAATGAAATGAGTTGAAAAGAAACATCCTGCTGCACCGTGCAGCTCTGCTCGCTAAATCCTTCACAACTCAGGTGGAACAGAGCAAAGAGCATAAAACCAACAGATCCAGTCGGCCTCAGCTGGCGACTCCAAACCGGCAGTGGCTGCATTAATGAGTTTCTTGAAGCAGTTATTTAGTCTAATTAAGGCACCAGGCAGCCACCGTAGCTTCACCTGGTTACCTCCGAGAGACGACATGCCTCCATCACATTACCAGCGGCCTCACCTCCTACCCCTCCCTCCCCCCATGCTCTTCTGCTTTCATCTTTTGCATTGCCTCTTTCCTGCATCTCTGTGATCGCTGTGGACAGATCTCATGTTGATTAGTGTTCAGTGATTGATGCCTTTCTACTGAAGACAATACGGGATTTTTATGCAGATTTATGTCAAATTTTGAGCTAAATAAAATGAGACTTTCAGAGCTAGTAAATACATTCTAAAATATGGTATGAAGAGTGAAAGTCCATCAAAATCCTCTTCAGATAATATACACATGAAATCTGGATGAATGGATATGAGGGAGTGTTTTTTTAAAAGTGCATTTACAGTGATTTTCTGGCCCTGAAAAAATGAGGCCAACGCAAAAGTGTCTTAAACTGCAATACCACGGAGTGCCACTAGAGGTCGGCTCCAGAAAGTGCCAGTTTCCATAGACTCCCATTCAACTTCTCATAAAATAAAGGTAAATAAAGTCAATACAAATGGTACCCACATTTTCTGTGTCATTTGCCAAATTCTCTCTTCCAGATTAGTTTTCTGGAGGTCCATCTGAAAATAATCCCGTCACTAATTATAGAATACAATTTTCTTTTTAAGTGTTTTTGGGGGGCGTGTCTGTTTGATTGACAGGCTTGTGGTGCAGTCAGGTTACAGCTATTACTGCTGGTTGCTGCTTGGTAGGAGCGCTTGTTTTGAAGTTGCTGATGTGCCGAATGAAAATGTGGCATAATTGTTGTCATTCAAAAATGAGATTGCGTAGACACGTGAATCGAGATCGGGATTTTATAATAATAATTGTACAGCTGTAGTATCGTTTACATAGTTAATCACATGTTGCTTTTAGAGTTATTATTGCAATCACTTAGTAAAATGTAGGCGGACTGCTGGTGTCTTTGGTTTCTCCCAGTGAGGCAGCATGCCTTTAGTTCATTATTGGATGCACAACAGTTTCCCCTGATGACACACAAGCAAACACAGAGACTCTGAGAAAATCGTTGAGCGTTAAGAGCGTCTCAGGTGCTTCAGAGATGCATTGATAAGACCAGCGGCGTGTTTTCCTCAGTCTCAATTGACCGTATTGATCCGGTGTTGTGCTGATCATTACTGTGTTCACAGATGGAACCTCTTTATTTACTGATTTATTGCTCCACAGACAACTGCCACTCTAGCAGTAAGTAAAACTGCACGCTGGCTTGCAGGGCTAAATGTCAAGCTCATGGCCTTATGTGCGGTTATGCGATGGGAGTAACCGCCCACGCTTCAGCTGGAAGCTCGCTGGGTTTAACAAGCAAGAAGGCGAGAAGATTTTTCATGCTGGGAAAGTTTTCTCGCCATTGTTGGAATGAAGAGAGTGAAGGCTGCCGGGAAACTCAGCCACGGTTGATGCTTCACTCCCATTGGGGCCATGCAGGCGTAAAATGTATCATCCATCCAGCTCATAACGTGTTTAAGTAGTTGAATGGTGAGACTGAGTGAAATTAATTTAAATTTGAATTTACACAAAAACACAATGAATTTCTGAAACTCTGTTCGCGTCATATCGTGCAGAAATGAATGGAAACTAATGCCTAAATATCAGAAGAACCGTTTGTAAATTGTGAGCAGAAATTAATTGTTTATTCAGTTGATAACGAATAAAAAATCTTGCAAAAAGTATGATCCTTTAAGCTCCACTCACTATGAAACACTGGTACACATATAATGTCTCATTTATGATGCCAGTAAAGTTAAAAGCAAAAGTTTGGCACTGCTGCGTAAGTACAATATTTAGTAGATTTAGATAGTAGTAGTAGTAGTAGTAGTAGCAGTTGTAGTACCTTATATAAGCTTTTTTCAAACATTATTTTTTTACTTCAAAAAAATGATTAAAACAATGTGTGGCGTGTGAAAAAGTTTGGCATCTTTGTACACGTGTACGATACTGTTTTTGTTTTTCTAGGTCGATACTGATTAGCCTGGCTACACCCACTGAATTCTTTCAGCTTCAGTTGTCACTGTGTCCATAGTGTTGAAACCCTGAGGAGGGTTTCTGTTCTTTACAATAATAAAGTCTGAGTGCACAACATACGTCAATGTGATTGGTTAAAGGCGGCTCCAGTAGTTTCAAAATGAACCCAAGATCTTCGCACATAAGGACTGGAAACAATCCCAAGTGGAGTATTTCCAGACTATTGTGCAGTAAATTTGGGTCCTTTAATACCAGACTAGAAACCGACATCACAAATATTCTGATACCCAAATGTGGTCATCAAACACTTGTGATAAAGATGTATATTGGCAGTAGTTTACTGTTTAATAGTAAACTTAATTGTCCAACATTGGTGCATTGAATCAGTGAATTTCACTGGGAATATTGTAATTATAAATAATTCTAAATTACAAAAGAAAAAAAATAACTATGGCAATTTCTAGATGATTCTGAGCATCTTTTTCTAGATTTCTGTTCTGTAAAAAAAAAAAAAAATTGCATATCAGACAACATATGTGTTGATGCGGATATATCTGAAAGATCGGATGATAAAATCTGATTTTCCTGCAAACACCATTTCTCACTGCAGGTGTCAGGTGATTGCTTTTACATCAAATTAGTTTAGATTAAAACATTTTTTTAATAAAAGTCTATATGCACATTGTCCTTTAAAAACATTGGGTTTTTTAAAAAAAAAATTGCATTTTACATATAATATAAAGCTATAAATAATATTTAGAAAACACAACTAAGCATTGTTAGAATGATATGCACAGAAAATGCAAAATACCTGCTGTATTCATCATTTGAAATAGAATATAAGGTGATTTCTAGCTTTCTCACTCCTGCTGAGATGAAATCCTTCTTTTTCTTTTTGTCTGGTTTCAACCATCTGAGGGCGGGCACATCTATTCCCTTTTTTTCAAGAACACATCTCAAAGAATTTGCTCTCAGTTGCTCTCAGAGATGGAAGTCCCCCTCCAGTTCCTCCCATACCGGTATTTAAGGCTCCAGCTGCCATGTTTAGGTGGCTGTGATGTAACTGTTGGGATTTCAAATGTAATTCTGGTGTCGAGGAGGGACCGCCGTCGTAAATGTTTAATGAACTACGAGGCACTCTGCTCGGACCGCCCAGACGTTTCGAGGCCGCCTGCAGAGGAAAAAGTCTTTTTAAAGAGTCGCCCATCTCTTTCAGGTGGAAGCCCTCGGGTGCACATGAATCATAGGGAGGTTACCATATCCAGAGAAGTGTGTGCGCACTTCTGCAAACACACACGCACTTACAGTTGCGTGCTGTCTTTCATACTTCTTTTTCCTCTTTCCTTCACTCCTTCGTGTTCCTCTCCTCCACTCGTGCTCCTCTGGGAGTTGCCTGGGTACAGTATTTCTCTTTATTGGACATCTATTCCATTTGGCAGGTGAAGTCGCCCACTTCTCACTCCTACACAACCTCTCAGCCAGTCAGAAAACACAGCCCCGATATGAGTGGGCTCAGTTCCATCGCTTATTATCATTTATTTAAGGTCTTAAAGTTGGGGATGGGCCGGTGGGCGTGGCCTGACAGCGAAGCAGCCGAGCGTGGCGTTTTACCATCTGGGCCACACTGGGATCAGCACAACACGAGTGCCTGATCCAGATACATCACGAGCCATCAACGGCTTGAAGACGCTGGCTGCTTGTCAGACAGGACAGGACGGGGGACAGAGTGCTCGCCCTGCAGGCAGCATGATAGCAGGAGCCTCTCTCCCCACTCTAACCCGTTTTTTTTTATTCCCTATCAGCAGTGCACAATATGGACAAAGTCATGCTGCTGGGATTGTTGCAGCTTAAAGTGATACACCACTATTAGGACATCAAAATATAGCCTGCTAATGTGGATTTAAAAACGTCTGTGAAAAGTTTGTAGTTTCTCACAGACAAGAAGGCTGAAGTCAACTTTAACTTATGTCAGTTTCAACGGGTTTCATTGATGACCAGGTTTCACAGTGGATAAAATGATTCCAACGAGCAGGAAGTGACCATATTTGGACGAGTTGGGGGAGGAGCCAGCGGTGGATCTGACCGATCTGATCGGAAACCTGATGATACTACGTCCCGCCCACCGATAGCTGTAATCTGACTGCACCACAGACCTGTCAATCAAACAGACACGCCCCCAAAAACAGGTCTTCTTGAATCTTCTTTTCTAATGAATGAGGGATTATTTTCAGATGGACCTCCAGAAAACTAATAAGAAGGAGTGACTTTAGCTAACAACACCGAGATAACTGATGGACACATTTTATTCACTTTGGATTTGATGAGAGAAGTTGAATGGGAGTCTATGGAGCCGGAGGCTGTTTGGAGCCGACCTCTAGTGGCACTCGCTGGTATTGCAGCTGAAGACACTTCTGGATCAGAACCATTTTACAGACCTGAAGCTATGAACTCTTATCCACACTATATCCAGTCTGGTTTTTTCATGAGTTGTTTTTTGTTCCTTAAACCCAGCCACATGTTTTTGCTAAAAAGTTTCATTTTCATCCTTTGGCATTGCAAACTGGATTCAGTTTTTAAGTGTCTTCCATTATCAAAGAGTCTTTTGATTTAAAATGTCATTTAATAGAGTGCAGCTATAAATTGAACGTGTGTATTATCTTTTGATGTGCTGTAAAATACTGACGTTATTAAGCCTTTCTGTGTTCGCTCTCTGAAAGCTCTACGGAGGTCTAATGTAACATTTGGCGGGAGTGCAGGCTGAGTGACAGACTGAAGGGTTCACTTCAGCCCGCCGGGATGTTGTTGGACTTCTGGCTACCTCCTCCTGAGCCCTGGTCACTGTAAGCAAACGACAAACCACAACGGCCCGTCGCTGGTGATGACGTAACAGCCCAGGTCTCCCTCTTCCTTTCGCCCGAGCTGCAATTCATTTATTTTTTTCCTGCTCTCTGGTCTCAGGCAGCTGCGACATCTTTATGTGCATATTTAATTCCTTCAGAGCGGTATAACCTCGGAGTACCTCAGCAGTGCCGAGCATCTGCTCCGTGATGGGACTCTTTGGTGCATTTATCCCTCCCCATGCAAAGAGCAGAGACTGGAGTGTCATGTAAATTTGATGGCAGCCTCCGCTGTTGCTTCTGCCACCGAGGGAGCGCAAAAAAAGTGAAAAATAGTTCCTCTCCTCTGCTGTTTTCTCCATGTTTTAAAAATAAATGGGCTCCACTTTAAGGTTGATTTTATAGTCTGCTTAATGTTGCTGCCAGGATGACTGGATGAAATGGCTTTTGTTAATCAAGTCAGAAGAGGATTATGGGTAAACAAGTTGTCAGTGTCACTGAGGGAGCTAATTAGGGGAGTTTTAATGATGTATTGTAGTTGCACTTTCTTTGTTGAGCTGTCATTAATTTCTGTCAATGTGTTTCTTTGTTTTCTTGTTTTTCAGAAACCTGCTAGATAGAGACACGTTTTCCAAGTCTGATCCAAGTAAGCCTGTCTTTCATCTCTCTCTCACACACACACACACACACACACACACACACACACACACACACACACACACACACACACACACACACACACACAAAATCTACCACTGCACATGGACATGTGGACATTAAATTCTGCAGACAAACAGAAATATCCACAGACAAACATCCACCACATGCAGGCAGATTATAACTGTACAAACACAGGCTTGCATGCACACACACACACACACACACACACACACACACACACACACACACACACACACGGACACGTACGCCGCCTGTGTGATTCAGTAGACATTTGCATATGTCAGGGGTCGTATTCGTCACTGTTCTCTGTTCCCAGTGTGAGTGAGGGGAACCGGATCATCTTCACACACAAACCAGCCACTTCCATCCTACAGATTAAAAGCCCCCCCCCCCTCCCACACACACACACTTGCTTGACAGCAGGGGTTCAATTTGGCGACTGGTCCAGTGGTTTTTAAAGGCCCAGTCTGCTCTCCAACAGTAATTCGCTTCAATAGAGAAACATAAAACGTTGGTTTAAAGTTTTTCCTTGTAAATAAACTGAGTTCTCATTTTGGAGAATGAGTTTGTGTTTTAACATGTAAACACAGCGGCTCGGTGTCAGACCTTAATACTTTTATCATACAGAATAAATTGTGTTGTCACACCATCAAAAAAACTGATTATAACAGCCTGAACCAACAGACATGATGCGTCATGAAGGTCTCAGTTGAAGAGAACCTTTTCTCATTAAGTACTTCTACAATGTGTTTGTAACATTTAACATGAAAAAGCTCCTCAATTATATAGATGGAAAAGAGAAAGAAGAATGTTTTCACCTTCAGTTGAGGAGCATTAATCACACCTCTGGGATTGATGTCACCCCCTGCGCACCTCTGAATGCTGCTCACCTTCACACTCACCCACTCTGGACCAGCTGAGCAGGAAGAAGGTTATACAAACCAACATTTATTAAACTATCTTTACACGAGTAAAGTGGTGGAACATTAAAGTGTGTGCCTACGACCACCTCTCTGATCACCTCTGCACATCGTGTACGAGCTACCATCAAAAAGATCAGACTTGTTCCTGTTTCGCATGAATGGAGAACACAAACATCATCCATCAGTGATGTCTCCAGACCATCAGTGAGATCATCATCCATCAGTGATGTCATCAACCATCAGTGATGTCATCATCCATCAGTGATGTCATCGTTGGTTTGTGAACGTTATGAATCCTCCAGTTCAGATTCTGTCCGTCACCATCTTTGTTAGTTCGGAGCGGTTTGGAGCAGGAAGTGACCATATTTGGACGAGCTGGGGGAGGAGCCAGAGGTGGATCTGACCGATCTGATCGGAAACCTGAGGATACTACGTCCCGCCCACCGATAGCTGTCACCTGACTGCACCACAGGCCTGTCAATCAAACAGACACGCCCCCAAAAACAGGTCTTCTTGAATCTTCTTTTCTAATGAATGAGGGATTATTTTCAGATGGACCTCCAGAAAACTAATAAGAAGGAGTGACTTTAGCTAACAACACCGAGAGAACTGATGGACACGTTTTATTCACTTTGGATTTGATGAGAGAAGTTGAATGGGAGTCTATGGAGCCGGAGGCTTTTTGGAGCCGACCTCTAGTGGCACTCGCTGGGATTGCAGCTGAAGACACTTCTGGATCGGAACCATTTTTTAGAGCCAGAAGCTACAAACACTTTTATATTCAGTCTGTGTTTTTTTCATGAGTTGTTTTTTGTTCCTTAAACCCAACCATACGTTTTTGCTAAAATTTTCATTTTCATCCTCCACAAGAAAATGTCTAACTTTCACGCCTAAACAGCGCAGAGCGTGGCTATCTCACGTTTTGGTGATATTGCAGTTTAAGGCACTTCTTTCAGACCTGAAAGCTACGTCCGCTTTTATATCCGGTCTATGAATGTGCAGCAGAGTGATGTGCATGGAGCAGGAAGTCTACGTTACGTCACTTGGTCACCATCAGTACCTGACTTTTGCCCACCCGTTTTGGGAACAGGAAGAAGTTGCAGGGAGCCGAATGTGGCAGTTAGGGATGATGGGGAGCTACGCTTGTTTAGTTGCGGTTGAAAAACTTGTTGGAGAACCAAACTGCCACTTTAGGTTGTTTCCTCTGAATGTTTTTTTCCTCAGAACGTCACAGTAGAACTCGGTGTTGACGGTCTGGACCTGAAGGACGATTTCATGGTGCACAACCTTGCACACGTCAAGGAAACCGTCCCGGTTGCTCTCCTGACTCGACGCTCTTTTTACGGTCGAGGAAAGTGATGTTCTGCCCTTCTAGAAATGTGAACGCCTCCTAAAACACCTCATTTGGCTCGTTGCTTTCTGAAGCACTTCGAGGGTTTCCTTTTTTTTCTGAGTTTGACACAAAATCCACGGTGACGTGACGTAACTCTGAATACTTCCTCATGAAGGTTACTGCTTCCCCATGCTACGTGCTCATTACTCAACTTTTTAATCAGACCTAGAAAATTGTGACAGACGACTGCGTAATGATTGGTGTGAATGTCTGTAAGAGAAATAATATATGAACGTGATCGACAAATCTGACAGTCACAGTCTCATAAGACAAATACGTTGTTTGTCTGATTTAGTAATTACTTGTTGATCAATAGTTTCTGATTTCAGTCGGGCTACTGTTAGATCACCTTATTGAGTTCCTCCGTGGCTGCTCGTCTCCAGAAGATATTAAGAATTTAAGCAGCTTCGAAGCTCTTTTTAATTAGTAAAATCAAGATTTGCCTCGCAGCCCTTTAATTGCAAATTCAAATGGATTCATGCCAGACTAAATGCTGAGAACAGATCCTGTCATCCTCACACACACGGCCCACGTGCACCGGCCCGCCCGAGGACGGTAGGAGTTCCTTGGTGTTTTTTGTCTGTCATTCCTGCTTTGTTTTCCGGAACAAATTGTGACAGTCCTGTCAGATAGCAGCTCTCTGAAAAAAACACGATTGGAGGAAAACACTTTGAGGTGTATTAAAATTATGAAGTATCTTACTCACCCTCTATTTATCCACGGTTTGTTTAGTGCTCATTTTTTTAGCATCACCTTTCTCGAAAACCTGAATATTCAACGCTTTGCCACCTGAGTGCCGCGAGTGCAACCCGGCGGCGGTCTTAGTCTTTGGTCGGTTGTGTGTGAACTCATAATTGATGAGCTCCCAGAATTTGCGGATTGGACCTTTAAATGTCAGACGGTGGGAAAGGAGGATGAGCATCCCTGCCCGCCCCAACGTTTATGCAAGGAGGCACTTGTGCTGCGTCCATGTCTCTGCTCTGCTGACAGCACTGGCCCCAGTCACACAGCATTAGACCGCCTCAGCAGAGCCGCGCACACACACTCTCACACACTCTCACACACACTCTCACACACACTCTCACACACACTCGCGCACACACACTCTCACACACACTCTCACACACACTCGCGCACACACACTCTCATACACACTCTCACACACACAAAAGCGCACACATACAGGGCCTCAGGCAAGCTCACGTACCATATTCATATTAGCCTATAAAGCTGAACAACAATCCAGTGTTTCTCTTTTTTTGTGCGTGTTTGTGTGCTTACATGTGTGTGTGTGTGTGTGTGTGTGTGTGTGTGTGTGTGTGTGTGTGTGTGTGTGTGTGTTGTGCATGAATGTGGACGTGCTTTGATCAGTGTGCTTCAGCAGATTGGAAAAGGGCATTAAGCAGACACGAACATTATCAAAGTACGCGCCGTCGCTATCTCCCACATTCAAAACGGAGATGTTGTTAGCAGCATCATCATCCTCAGCTTGACGAGCAGGACGAGTTGAAAGTGCAGCGGCACCGACGGGCGAGGGTGCGTTGCTATTTACAGGCGTGTGATTGATGTATCGCTTTTTTCTCCCGTACAATAACGCAGAGACCATGTGTCATCCGACGCTTCACGGCAAGATTAAAGGCCGGCTGTATATCCGGCCAGCTGAGTGCCAGCTGGCTGCACACCACCCACAATGCAACGTATACGGCACGCAGAGCAGCGGTCGGCCAGCACCCGGCTCGACCGCCGCTCTGCGCACTGAGCACTCTGAGCACTTCTGCAGGGTGAAAAAACATCAGTAATAATATAGTGCAACTTCAGCCCTCCTCTAAAAGATGAAATGTCTTTTTTTTTTGGGTGTAAAAAGTGGGTTTGAAACTGTCACGGCTGCTAATGAAGCCATGAATAAATCAGTCAATTCATCTGTTGGTGGCAGCTCATACATTAACTCAGGCATAAATTTACAATTAATTAATGCTGCTGTTAATGTGGAAGGTGTTTCCTCCCTAATCAGATGTGACATGATCGACTCAACTACATTTTTTCTTTCACGGAGCTCTCAGAGCGTCTCGTCTCTGATGTGGTTGGTTTTTTTTGTGTGCCAGGCTGACAGCACCTTTTTATTTTAGAGTTCATAAGTGGATTTACCTTTTGGCCTCAATAAGCTTCTTCCCTGTAGATAAAATATAAATTCCCGCCTTCATCCTTAAAGCTTGTCAGAATTGATCTTCTTGCTTTTCTGTGCAAATAGACGGTTTGAAGTCAGAAACGGTAAAGAAACATTTCAATTGCTTTTTTTTTTGTCTCTACTGTGAGAAAATTGAAGGTGATTTAACCATAAATCAGACGCTGAACATGTGACAGATGTGTTGGAAGACCGTAAAGGCGGTCACAAGCAGTCCTACAAAAACATGGCGTAACCGTGGTGAAATAAAAACCAACCAGCGTCGCTGTTGTAAACCTGCGATCATCTGAGCTCCACTGAACTCCTCAACCAGTTCACCAGCGCCTCCGTGGAGCCCCCCGGGGGGTCTGCAGGCCAGGCGGACCATCTTAGTGGTTTCTGAGCACTCAACATAAGCTGACAGGCTTGAATCTGCTGCTTTCGTAGCTTTACTTTTTTTTTGTGCGCGTGTGCAACCAAACAGGACAAGGACAGGCAGAGGTTGTTGTTGTGGCCTTTTAGAGCTGAGGATCATTGTTACTCAGGTGGAATGGGTTGGAAACGGGTTCCTCTCTCCGCCTCCCTCCAGAGGTGTGTTTTCAGATGGTTCCTAGAGGATGAAGCTCCGGTCAGAGCGGTGAACAGCCGCCAATCAAAAACAGGAGTGTGTGTTTTGGGTTGGTTAATGTAAGCCTTCTCAGCAGGTTCGGGTAGCTGGGTTACAGCACTCATCTTTATTTCAGAGCTAATCTATGTGGTGCAAGTTTCCTCTGTAAATCTATCTCTTTTTATTTTCTTCAAACAAAACAGGTTAACGGACAAATTAGCAGGTTAGCAGCAGCTTTGTTGGTTCGGTCAGTGACAGTCGCACCCGTCAGTTATTGGATGGAGATATTCAGTAACAACTTATTTCTCGCTATGTTACTGTAAGTCCAATAAAAGCCCAATAAAATATGTGCATTTTTAAACCCAGCCGACCTGAACGTGGGGACAGAGGACGCTCGGCTGCTCATCACCAGTCGTCCCGGCTGCAGATCTCCTGATGAGACAACTGTGACAAGAGCAGCTGATTTGGAGAATAATCCACGCGTGACATAAAACTGTAATGAAACCAAATGTAGGCGACACATTTCCTTTAATGTTATATAATTTACATCACAATAATTTCCTTCATTATTACTGTTTGGGAATTTGTGGCATTTTGTATCAATGTATTTCTGGGGAAGTTTATCTGGTCACCTGTTTGCTACACCTGTTGTTTGTATGTGTAACGACAGCTGCTGACCACATCACCAGACCCTCCACCCGGTGCAAACATCCAGCCCCCCCCCCTTCCCCCTCCAATACATGACATATCACCAATGACAGGGAATAAGGTCATTGAACAAACAAATTAGCATTTCCCAGCACGCCTTCTTCCTTTTGTAACTTTAAAGAATGAAGTAACCAAATTAAATGGGTCAAACTGATGTTTCAAAATAATATTCATTTGAATAAAAACATGACATTTTTACTTAATCTGTGTTATATAAGCTGAATACGTTATCTAACTAAGTTATTGCTTTTTCTTGGACTTAAAACACAGGTCTTTGCAACCTGGTATCCCGGCAAAGCATGAAATAGCCACGCCGGTCCACTACAGCAAAACGTGAGATAGACACGCTTTGGGCCGTCTAGGCGTGGAAGTTACACGTTTTGAAAGCATGAAACTTCCATCCACGTAAATGTCACGAGATCATGTAACTGAAGTCAGAGGCAACAAAATATATTTTTTAGCAGTATTAAGAGGAAGGCGGGATGGCTTTGTGTTAATAGTCCCAGACTACCACGATGAGGTTTGAATACGGAAGTGACAGCGTTTTTGTTCAGTTGTTTTTTGTTTGCTAACCTTTCACAAGTTAGTTTTCCTGTAAAGCACATGACACGACGCATGCAGTAAGTTTCATTTTCGTCCACTACAGGAAACCGTGTAACTTTCCCTCCTAGACAGCCCAAAGCGTGGCTATTTCACATTTTGCTGTAGTTTTGACCGGCGTGTCTATTTCACATTTTGCCATGATTCTGGGTTGGTTGAGAGGTCTGTGTTTGTCCCATCGAACCACGTCCGACCTCTACCATACACAGACTTTACCAATCTTTATACTTCATCACATGACCTCCTTCTTTGACCCAGGTCATTCATGCGTGTACTTTTCACGCCTAAACGCCAAGGCGAAGCAAAACGTGACACTGACAGAGTATTCTTTTGTGGACAGATAACCGGCTGAATAATGACTGAAATACAGGAGCGTGTGACTTATTTCATAATACTACAAAATGTAGTTTACATCAAAAGACAACCAGGTAATCTAATTAAGAAAGACCCGAGTTAGTAAGAAGAGAGATAAGACACAATTTAATGACATTTTGTTTTCACATAATAAAGATAAAATCCTGAACTTTAATGAACAGTCTGCATAAGTTTTTCCACCAACACACTATTAACTCTTTCGTAATGTTAATCAGTCGAAACTAATTTACAAGTGTCTGGTCCCAGGGGATCTCAGAGATGTCAGCCGCTGCTGTGTGTGTGTGTGTGTGTGTGTGTGTGTGTGTGTGTGTGTGTGTGTGTGTGTGTGTGTGTGTGTGTGTGTGTGTGTGTGTGTGTGTGTGTGTGTGTGTGTGTGTGTGTGTGTGTGTGTGTGTGTGTGTGTGTGTGTGTGTGTAAATACAGTAGAGGCTGCTAGAATGTAAATGAAATGTCATTTTAGTGCCAGCTGAATGCCTCTCTCTTGTCTCACTGATAGTCCATCATCAAAAAACACTCCAGGACCCCTTCAGATGGAGATGCTCGAATGTCAATAAGGAGGACTTTCCGCCCACACAAACACTCATAGATCCCATCCTCACCCCCCCTCGCTCTTCCCTCTCCCTCCTCACTGAAATATCATCACGCTGCAAGGCAAAGTTCTAGTGACATTTAATTAGGGAGTTTTCCTCTCGTGGTGGGGTCTGGGGAAAGAACACGCTCTCAGCTGACTTCTCAGCGATGTTTGTTCACTGTTAAACACTCTTCAATGATTCTAACCTCCTCTCTGTTTCTCATTCAACAGTCTGTGTCCTGTACGTTCAAGGAATAGCCAACAGGGAGTGGAGGGAGGTGAGTACAGGGCTGGGATGTTGGGGGATTGTTTAGAAATGCCACCAATGCAGCATATTGGAAAGTCATACTGAAGCAGTATCATGTTTTTTTTGGAAAACCTGCCTGTGAGCCAGCTTACAGTTTGTTATAATAATAATAATAAGACAATCAGTCTCTCCAGGAGTTTTTAACATGTATTTTTCACTTTTTTTTATAAGTACTACCTGATAAAGGAATAAATCGGTCATCACTTCCTGTGATAATAATCCTGCTGCACATCACAGAAATATTTTAGTTCTCATCTTTATTCATTTATTTATTGAACTTAGAGAAACGTGGAGCTAAAAGTTACAAACAATAATAAAAGCTGTGTATGTTTCCAGAACAGACCGTCTGTGACTGGAATATAGAAACAAGGACGACATCAGCTGTCAAAATAAGAGCTTTAGATGCTGTTTAATTCATGTTCATTCAACACATAGACCTGCTGGATGAAACCAACAAAGAGACGTCTCTGACAACTGGACGTGTGGACAAAACTCATTTAACATCCAGTAATATGGAATCACTTCCTTTGATCACAAACATTTAATCACATCATTTTAATGTGAAGACCACATTTCACTTCCTGTTTCTCCTCTTGTTCCTGTTTCTCCAGTGAACAGAGTTTTATTTGGAGATGAAAACAGGAGCAGAGACTTTCTGACTGTAAATGAGGAGTTATTGTTAATAAAGTCAGTTTTGTTTGAAAAGACTTATTTTATGTTGTTAATACTTTCAGCACAGATTCTGTTGATGATGTTTTTTTGCAGAAAAATCGGAGGAATTTAAAAAATTGCAAATATTGCCGAGTTTGCTTGACTTTGTGTTAACTTCTGCAATTTCTTGGAGGGACTGAACATGATGTTTTATTGCTCCAGGAAAGGCCAGGTTAACATTTGTTGTTTTGTTTACTTCTTTTGTTCTGAGCATCTTAACAGTCCTCTGCAGGCATTTCTTTTCTGGAAGTGTAAAAATGTTTCGTTACTATCGCTGGGTATTCACGTTATATCCGAGGTCTTTAATGGCCTTCTCATTTATCAGAGAGACAACCTTATTTTGTGTTGCTGTTCTTTCTCTGTTTGGGTTGATGGTACCTTTGAGCTTGAATAATTATCCCCAGGTTGTCTGACAAACATTTAATATAATCCTGGAGTTGTTTGTTTCACAAATGCAATTTGTAAGCACTTCTTGCATGGAGATGATGTTTTACAAAGTATTGTCATTTGCTAATTGCAGATACATTTGTGCTACTGCACGAGCCACAATATTGGAGTGAAACCTTCTTTAAAATAATTTGACGCAATGATCTCAAATTGAAAACTGTGGCTGCAAATAAACAGACAACGGGTGTAATTTAGTGAATATTTGACCTCCGCAACCATTAGGAAGTATTTTTATGGGCCCATTTTGGATTAGCCAGAATAAGTCTTTGGGCAACTTTATATTTCACATAAGTAACCGAGCATTTCAAATGATCACATGACAGATGGAAACCAAATCAAACTTTTTTTTTTCCTAAAAACAAAATTCGCAAAATGTGCCCAGACTGGTGCATCCACATCTCACAGGTCGTCTTCACAGAGGCCATTTTAGCAGATCTCAGACAGCTCGTCAGGCTCAGTGCTTCATTGTAGGACGTGACTAAACTCTCAGCAGCTTCTGGTGAACTTCATCATTATATTTGAAATTTGGCATCTTGACCTGTTTTTACATTGACAACAGATTTTATATTTTTGTCACATTATTGGTACAAAATTCACATAAACACAATTTTTTTATAATTGCACCTTCACAAAGCTAAAATAAAATATATAACATCAAACAGGGCTATTTTTCCAGGTGTGTAGTTGAAGTGATTTTTGCAGCCATTAACCAAAGATCACCTTTCTCATTTGTCTTGTAGTTCGGAAGAACAGAAGTCATCGACAACACCCTGAACCCCGACTTTGTCCGCAAATTCGTCCTCGACTATTTCTTCGAGGAGAGACAGAATCTGCGCTTCGACCTGTGAGTCAACGATGAACTTCTGCATGTTGACGTGTGTTCGTCTTTGTGTATTTTATAGTCGATTGATTGTCAATTATTTCCGAATGGTTTTTGTAAAGTATTTTTGCTTGAATTTTCCATCCCTTGCATCTGTGTGTGTTGTGCAGGCGTGGGTGAAAGTGCTGCTTTGTGCGGAGCAAAGTTAAGACTGAAATATTCATGGTTTGCGCCGAGGGAGATGTAAGTCTTCTCTCTTCTGAATAAAAAAACAAGTTTTCATGCCACGTTTTCAGCAGCGTTTCCATTTGAAGTTCTTCCATTCATACAACGCTGTGGGACAAAAGGGGGCCAGATGGCCACCGTGAATCACACGTTTCTTCATGGTTATAGCATGTTTGCTCTCATCTTGGTATCCAAGACAAAGATAGGTTTACCTTACAGCAATATGTTAATGCAATCACCTTAAATTATTATTTTAAACATAAAGTCCCATTTTAGGGTGCTGTGTCGTGCACAGAGAGCCCTGATGAAAGTAACAAATGACCTCCTTTTAACAGCACATGCAGAAGTCTTAATCCTTTTAGACTGAAGTGCGGCATTTGACACAGTTGATCATACAATTTTAATTGACTGCCTTAAGCACTGGGTGGGTATCTCCGGGTCAGCGCACAGTTTTCTCAGAGCTCACCGCTCAAGTAGAAGCTGCTCTGTTAAAACAGGTGATTCTTCAGCTGCAGAAAAAACAACCACGTCGTGCTCCTGGATCGTATTTTGTACGATCATTTCTGCAATATATGTGTGTTGAGTAAATTTCCGAAGATATCCCGGTGGATTAATTTGTATTTGAACACTTTAGACTCAAGAACGTCAACGATGACTCCTCAGTCAAAGAACATGAGCAGAAACAATGATTCTGATTGGATTCATTGATAAATAAACACCAACATTAGATCGACGATATCAAGACGCTGGCACATTGAAAGGACCTGCAGCAGCAAACAGCACAGGTGCGTCATTAGAATGAGGGGAAGAAGTGTCAAGTACAGGTTTGGTAATATGAGACATTAATCAGCTGGTAGTTGATGAGACAGCCAGTGATTTAAAGCACGAATCAAGCAGCTGATGTAGATCAAACCTGTATTTCTTCACCTGAGCTAATGCTGCGTATCGGGACCAGTACCCAACATTTATGAGCAACACTGAAAACCATGTTACATGAAGAAGAGCTGCGTTCTGGAGATAAGAAATCCATCCAACCGGGGTCACGGGGGGGCGGAGGCAGCGTGCACCCCGGACAGATTGGCAGTCTATCGCAGGGCGTCGGAATACAATAGTTTTTATTTTAATTTAATTAAATATATATATAGTTTATATCAAACGTGTCAGAATTAATAATAACGTGAACGGAGCGCTGCACAGAAATGTGCACGAAGAATTAGGACGCTATAAACCTTTGAGTTAAGTATTTATTATGCTGCTGGATCAACATGAACATGACAAACTTGAGTTGGAAATCAAACTTGTGTCAAATCTGATGAATTTGAACCTTGGATTTCTTGTGGACAGTTTAATTATCATTTGGGCTGTTGGTTTGGTTTTGCTGAGGTTTTTGTTGTTGTTTGTTGTTGTTGTTTGGCATAGTTGGGCTGTTGGTTTTGTTATTGAAAACTTGTTTAATCATAAAATAAATAAAAAAATGATTTGAAACCCAAATGTGCATTTACCAGCAGTCAGAAAAACACACGTTGATGTTCAAGTGTCGTAACTCTGAAGGCTACAGGTTCCCACTGCTCCATGAACAATCTCCTGCTGTAGATATTAAATTATATCCAGGGTAAAGCCAAGTTAACTTTCATCATAATAGAAATTTGTTTTTAAAGTTGTGTAATCTTGCTGGTTTGTAAACTGGCAGCTTACTTGTCTAGTTGGCGAAAAGTAGAAAGATTTGATTGACATACAGTGAGGAAGTTGTCCTGATTGGTTCTTTGGGTTCAGGTATGTTAATATTGACAGATTTCTTTATGATAATAATAACACAGTTGAATTTCCTCTCATCCACATCATGTACACTTTATTTGAGGTCACGGTGCTGCTGAGTTAAAAAACAAGTCGGGTTTCATGTAGCCCTAAAACATGAGCTGTCCGAGTGGTTATGATAATTTTCTCTATTGTGCTGCCGCCTCACGCATCTTCTCTGTGTTTTCCAGCAGTAGGTTCTGAAATATGAAATGGCTCTCATTTGTTTGTTTACTTTTTCTCCTGTCAGCGGAGCCACATGCTGCGTACAAGCTGTGGGAGGTTACAGTGAAGGTCAAGGAGAGAAGCAAGCTGTTTCTGTGTGTGTGTGTGTGTGTGTGTGTGTGTGTGTGTGTGTGTGTGTGTGTGTGTGTGTGTGTGTGTGTGTGTGTGTGTGTGTGTGTGTGTGTGTGTGTGTGTGTGTGTGTGTGTGTATAACTGTGTGTCAGATATTAATGAATATCTGGGAATGTAAGTATGTGTTCAGGTTTATGTTTGTCCTTTTTTAGGGGTAAAGTGTGAATATAAAGTGTGTGTGGTGAACGTATGTGTGATTTTTCCGGTTGTATGAATCATTGTTGTGATATTTTGTATATGTGTGTGTGTGTGTGTGTGTCTTTTATCATTTGTGTGTACATTATATTCCTGCAGACTTTGTATCTTGTAAGATGTTAAAAGCAGACAAGTAGGGCTGAGTATCAAAGTTAAATACTTTACTAAATAAAGTATTTAAGTCATTAATATATAAATAAAATACTAAATTGCTTTGATACTGTGTTGTATCAAAAACAACCTCATCATTCGTAGACTTAACAAGCGTCGTGGTCATCAGCTGTGAGGCTCCGCCCCCCGTCATTAAACACAGTTGCAGCAGAGAAACAGACAAATTAGCGCGACTCGATGACAGAAACATACACGAGCGACTCTGATACTGCGCTGACATGAAACGGATGCACAGGATCTAAGTCAATAAATCGTAGTTACTGGACGTAACTGCAGTTCTATGAGTACGTGTTCAGTAACGGGACTGGTGGCACGTCTGTCTGACGCCGGCAAGCTGGCACAGAACATCGGTAGATTTTAGTGACGAGTGATTGTCTGTAAATTATAGCTACAGAAAATCACCTGGGTTACACTCTCCCCCTCTAAATGCATGAAAACTATACATTTGTATAATGATGTGTCAATTCAGTTTCTTTTTCTTTAAATAGATTTGATTAAATTGCTTCAAAGTCGAGGTATCGAAACTGGGATTGAAGATTTTTGAATGACACAGAGCGTTTACTGACATGCAGTGAAGTGTCTCTGTGTGTGTGTGTGTGTGTGTGTGTGTGTGTGTGTGTGTGTGTGTGTGTGTGTGTGTGTGTGTGTGTGTGTGTGTGTGTGTGTGTGTGTGTGTGTGTGTGTGTGTGTGTGTGTGTGTGTGTGGTCTGGCCTGGCCAGGTCCTGCAGGGCTTCTTGTGAGTGGCAGAGCAGCAGACTCCTGTTTTCTGGCCTGATGGCTCTGTGATCAACTGTAACCAGGGCACATCCGCCCCTGCGCACATGTGCTGCCCTCAGAACAAGGAAGATGTCCAAACACACACACACACACACACACACACACTCACCCCCACAGGGCGCCTCTGTCCTGAGGTCTGAAAACAGTTTTACTGTATCTCCTGCAGCTCCCTCCTCCCTTCATTACCTCCACCTCCCTTCTTCCTACATGAGGTCTGAAAACAGCCGGACGGCACCGAGCTCCCCACAAAACCACCCGTATAGATGCTCCAACATCCCACGCTCTCTTTACCCGAACACCCCCAAAGCCACAACACACTTCTTTGCTTCCTTTGCTGCCATCCGTGCCTGGAAATCCTGTTAACAGCATCTCACTGCTGGCCACACTCAGCGCTCCTCACCTCCTTTCTTTTTTTAAGATTTGAAACTGGAGATGCTCAGTGAAGCCAGTGGAAGACCCCTGGCTGGGTAGTTCTCTAATCAACTGTGGCAAATTAAATCAGACCTCGAAAAAATCAATTGAAATATCCCCCCAAAAAGGAATAAAAGAACAAATATAGCTGTATTAACTCTGTTTATTTCACTGGATTTAAGTCTTCTTTTTTTTTTTAGACCCAAATGTAAAAATTTATTTCATGCTTCAAATTTTGTATTTGTTTGTAGAAAGACTGTTATTTTCCATTCTAATTTACTTATGGGTCTTAATTTTGTAATATTCAAGTAGTCATTAAAAAAAAACACAAAAAATTGATTACTATTTGCGACTATCGTTTTTCTTTATTTTCCCCATTTTCACCGCTGCCTGCTTGTAATGCGTTACTCCCGTCAGAAGGTGGCGGTAATGTTATTGAACACTGTGAGTAGAAGAAGAGCACGTTGTCCGGCCACATCGACTCAATATAAAAGAGTTCGTAGCTTCAGGTCTGTAAAATGGTTCTGATCCAGAAGTGTCTTCAGCTGCAATACCAGCGAGTGCCACTAGAGGTCGTCTCCAAAAAGCCTCCGGCTCCATAGACTCCCATTCAACTTCTCTCATCAAATACAAAGTGAATAAAATGTGTCCATCAGTTATCTCGGTGTTGTTAGCTAAAGTCACTCCTTCTTATTAGTTTTCTGGAGGTCCATCTGAAAATAATCCCTCATTCATTAGAAAAGAAGATTCAAGAAGACCTGTTTTTGGGGGCGTGTCTGTTTGATTGACAGGCCTGTGGTGAGGACGACAGAAGTTAATTAATAAGTTAATCATTGAATAGTATTTTTGTTTGAAATGCAAAATCTCTAATCTTCCTGTATGGACCTGATCTAAAAACTGGAGGGTCACGATTTCCTTCTTTTCTACATCCGTATCGTTGTTCATATACCACGTTGTGGATAATCTGGAGACCAATTAGAGCCTTGAACGCACAGTACGGTGAAAACACGCGTGTTGTATGTCGTATCATGAAGCTGTTGGTGAACCGAGCTCGAGTGTCTCTACGGCCCCGTTTGTTAGTGTGCCGTCATTAGTCATCATTGCTCTGTTCAAACGGAGCTCTGAGCGCACACACACACACACACACACACACACACACACACACACACACACACACACACACACACACACACACACACACACACACACACACACATACACACTCCCCCGCAAGACAGACAGCACAGGAACCAAAGAGAAATCCTGCCTGGCCTGGTGCCAGTGCAAAGTGATGTCATCTACATAAACACACAGCAAATGTGCACTCACAAGGCGCCGAGGGACATCTACAAACACTCGTGTGTGTGTGTGTGTGTGTGTGTGTGTGTGTGTGTGTGTGTGTGTGTGTGTGTGTGTGTGTGTGTGTGTGTGTGTGTGTGTGTGTGTGTGTGTGTGTGTGTGTGTGTGTGTGTGTGTGTGTGTGTGTGTGTGTGTGTGTGTGTGTGTGTGTGTGTGTGTGTGTGTGTGTGTGTGTGTGTGTGTGTGTGTGTGTGTGTGTGTGTGTGTGTGTGTGTGAGACCAAATCAGCATACATACATCCATGGTATGTTTTATTTTTATCGCTCTCGCCCTCTTTGGGGATTTCATCATTAAATAAAATTGAATGAATGATTTATGAACATTTGGGAGTGACGGAGGCGAATAGAACATGAAGCCCACCTGTGCATTTTGCTGGCGGCACGTTGCGTAACAACAGCGTGTTTCCTTGTTCTTATGGTTTACATTAGCAGCAGCGCCGTACCGGAGCCCGGTGCCATCCCGCCGTGACACACCGCGTCCCCCGGTTCTGTCAGCAGGCGCCTTATCGTACATGGCATGCTGTCTGTAGGAAGTAACGCTCAGGCTCTCCCTTTTACACACTCCGCTGCACCCTGCTGCACACACACACACACACACACACACACACACACACACACACACACACACACACACACACACACACACACACACACACACACACACACACACACACACACACACATATTGACGCACAGCTGATACACCGGAGAAGGTTCCATGTTGCAGCAAGTGAATAAAGGTGGATGAATTGCTCTCTGGAGAGGCCGGTAGATCACATGATCTGCTTAACGTTGCTGTTACTGATGGTTTTGGATGGATGTTTGTTCCTTCATTGCACGGACAAATATTTCAGGTGTGGATTTGTCATTTGTTGTACCTTTGAATTAGTTTCTTTGCTGTCACGTGGGAATTTATGAATTGTTCAATTTGTCAACTATAAGCTTAGTGGGCGACAAAAAAATGTAGACTACTTAAAGAGGAAGCCCACACATCAAAATGTGTTTACAGATGTTAAAGAAGGTTGTATAAGGTACCTTAAGTAATGAACTTGAGTCAGTGTTTGTTACAGCCATAAAACTGACTGTGTGGAGTGAGACAGAAGTGAGCTCAGGAGACACCTGCAGCTCACACCTTATCACTACTTAAGGCTGAACCACTGACTGTTTATAAAAGTGTTCGTAGCTTCCAGCTCTGAACAATGAGGCCGATGCAGAAGTGTCTTCAGCTACAGTACCAGCGAGTGCCACTAGAGGTCGGCTCCAAAAAGCCTCCGGCTCCATAGACTCCCATTCAACTTCTCTCATCAAATCCAAAGTGAATAAAATGTGTCCATCAGTTATCTCGGTGTTGTTAGCTAAAGTCACTCCTTCTTCTTAGTTTTCTGGAGGTCCATCTGAAAATAATCCCTCATTCATTAGAAAAGAAGATTCAAGAAGACCTGTTTTTGGGGGCGTGTCTGTTTGATTGACAGGTCTGTGGTGCAGTCAGGTTACAGCTATCGGTGGGCGGGACGTAGTATCGTCAGGTTTCCGATCAGATCGGTCAGATCCACCGCTGGCTCCTCCCCCAGCTCGTCCAAATATGGTCACTTCCTGCTCCAAACCGCTCCGAACTAGTAAAGATGGTGACGGACAGAATCTGAACTGGAGGATTCATAACGTTCACAAACCAACGATGACATCACTGATGGTTGATTGTTGGGTTGAAGGCTACATTCGCCACTACAAAAATATCACCATATTATCTAGCCAAATGGTAGAGTTGCATTGTGGGTAATGTAACCACTGGGTTTGACAAGAAGAAGACTGCATGAAATAAAAAATATATATCTGGTTCTGCTGCGTCAATTTTCTGTGAGTCAGAACGTGTTGCATGAATGTAATTGGTGGAATACTCCTTTAACGCAGCAGCATCATCGATGCAGGGCTGATTAAACATTTCAGTGATTATCTGAAGCCACTTTCAGTTTCGGTTGTGTGTGAATTTGTCCGACAAAGAAGCTAAATTGACTGTTGGGTCACATACTCATACAACTCAAGTTACGTCCAGTAACTACTATTTATTTATTTCAGTTCCTGAGCACGCGTTTCATTTCATCTCATAGAGTCACCTCATAGTTTTCTCTCACTGAAGGTTGTGTGAATTTCTTCAGTTTTTTTCTGTTTGTTTCCCGCCTCTCAGATGAGCTCCCCCCAAATCCTTCAGCTCCATTTGCCAAGTTTCCCTCCTTGTAGCACCCACAAAATAAACTAACGATGAGCATCCTGCAGAGAGCAAAAGAGAGGAAAGAAGGTGGTTCTTCATAAGGAAGCTACTGGTCCTGATGATACTGGATACTGTGTGTGTGTGTGTGTGTGTGTGTGTGTGTGTGTGTGTGTGTGTGTGTGTGTGTGTGTGTGTGTGTGTGTGTGTGTGTGTGTGTGTGTGTGTGTGTGTGTGTGTGTGTGTGTGGGCTCTTTCTGTCTTGTTCTTTTTCCACGTTTCATTCAACCACCTAGAATTGTGATTGTGTATGAAATACTGAAACTGAAAACAACTTCTACAAAAACATCAGTACTAAAGACTGGAGAGATTTTCCGTCATCCGTTGTGTCCTCGTGCATGAAATCAGATCAGTACAGCGTTTGGTGCTGCGATCTCCGTCCAGCCTCTTCCCTGATGGGTGGAGCAGTCGGCTGCATTAACGTTACCAGATGACGGAGAAAAGCATCAGAAGCTACTAATTTGTGTTTTGGTCTTTCAGCCACAGATCAGCTGATCTCAGATCTTCATATCACAGCTTCCCATCTGATGTTTTGTGTCTTTTCTCTGCAGGTACGATTTAGACTGCAAGAGTGACAACCTCTCCAAACACGTGAGTGTCTCCTTCACCGCAGCTCTTCAGCAATCAGTCCTGCATTCACTCATATCACAGACACACTTCCCCCTCCACGACAATAGCAGTCTGATTTTAATCTGAGCGGTGGGAGTTACAGCAGTCCTGTTGGCTTTTAGAGTAAAGATCTCTCTCACCCAAACAGGAGACATTCAGAAGGCCTTCACGTTGTTCGCGATACGATTACAAAACAGTGAAAAACTTCAGGCTCACAATCACAAACTTTTCCCTCCTGAGTCGTGGTTTGTCTTGAATAAGAGCTGCCACTTCTAGTGACATTATGTGAAATGTTTTATTGGTGCATCTTTTTAATTCTTTGTCTGTTTTACTGACTCATTCAGATTTATGTCTGATGAGCGTGTTGCTTCTCTCAAAAGGAGTGAAACTGATATTTAGCTGTCAAAACAGAAATGTCTGATTTAGAAAAAGTATCAATTTGCAAAGATATAAAACTAAGACAATTAAATCCTCATCTGCTCGCGGCAGCATCGATTCTGTCTCTGAACATGATGACGTCATCGTGGGTTGCGCTGCGAGCGACGTAAGAAATCTGATCTGATCGCATTTCATGTGTTTTTTTATTTGCTGTTCAGACTTTAAAATATCGATCTGGATGTGACAAAGACGAGATTTGTGCTGTCAGTCTGAACGTAGCCTCGGTCAACCAAGTTTCCATTTGTCGTTTAAATTTTTAAAAATAAATGTGTCCTTATTAACGACCTGCTGAAGCATCGGCTGCAGCTGAACTTCCATTTTCACTCACCTGTTGTGGGAAGTGAATGACTCGCGTTTGTGAAGTAACGGTGATTCATTTTCTGTAATCAATTATTATGTATATATAATATATATTTAAATAATTAAACTAATATCATAAACATGCAACAACTGGTCAACCGTTGACTTGAAGTAACGACTATAAATCAGACCCACTTATTTCTATTTACATTTGAACATATCGTGGAAAAGCTGTTCTGTTCTTGGCTCTTAAAGAAAAACCCAAACACCTGCTGTCATTGCAAAGGAAATATATTCACGTTGCAGCATACGAGACAATATTTCCTCAATGCTCAAAGAATCTGCACTCAGGTCCGGCATCATTACACTGAACACGGACGCAGCACATCGTTTCCCAACCATGTGTAGATGATTATGAAACAGAAATCACAGTCGGCAACTCATTTCTGGCAACATATGCGTCGTGATGAAGTTACGACCTGGGCCTCTCGACCTTTAACCTTTTACCCGACTTCAAATATCAGACGGTCTGACTCCAAGCACAGCAGCTTCTCATTTAACATAGGAATAATACGTTTATTACAAAGTTTACTTTCACAAACTCCAACAAATGGCTGCATATGGACCCGACAATGGTTTTATATAAATACTGCAGCAGAGACTGAAGAGTAACCGAGGTGGAACCAATACTTCTGGAACAGACTGTATGTTGTTTATCTGGTTACAAAAGGCTGTATTAATATAACAAATAGATCCCAATACAATAAAGACATTTGGTATCTTAAAGGGAGAAACAATGAAAATAATCAGTCTCCACTCTGACTCTCTGGAACAGCTGTTGACCAGCTGTTCCAGCGATGAGCTGGTTTCCTCTCAGACTGCTGCTGGTTCTGGATCTCTACCTCCGTCTTGACTTACAAACCTGTTCACTTTTAAGATTTCCTTCAAACAGTTTTAGCAGCTCCTCCACTTCAGTTCAGTTCTGTCTAAAACCTTCGTCACCACCTCGACCCCCCCCCACACACATCCTCATCCTCGCTGCCAACTGCTGGCGGAGTTCTTTTCCTCAGCCCCGACCCCAGCGAGCCCGGAGGCGTCGACCGAGCGGCGAGCGATGTGAGCGCAGCGGCTCACTCTAAGCATGAAGGCTGAGGACGCTTGAGTGCGTCCTGTCGTCACCGTGGATGTGTGGGATCGGAGATCTGGCACGCAGTGATGGCTCCATTGTCTGGGCCCAGTTCATCCTATAAATACCAGAAAAAAGGGCAAGAAAAGAAAAGCAAATGTGAAGGAGTACAGTATCTATTGTGGGAGCTTCAATGGCAGCCTTTGAGGATCCCCCCCCCCCCCCCCCCCCGTTAAAACGTGTGGAGCAGGAAAGATTAGCCTGACTGCAGCAGACTTTAACCCAGGGCACGATGGATCTGTGGGTCAGGACCCTCCGAGGGATCTGAACATAAATTAAATGAAGAGAACTGCAGACGAACATTTTGAAGGTTTTTTTCCTGCTCTTGTGCTTCTTTTGTTGAATATTCTTCCTTTTCAGTGGAAACAGTTTAAGGAGGTAAAAACACTCTCAGGTAGAATTACTTACAGACCATGTACAGTCCATCCTGTGATGAGCAGCAGCAGCTATAGAAGAGCGTTTTGCTCCTTATCCTCGTAGAGTTTTAAAGAATAGGGGATGTTTAAAGCATCGGAGGCTCACGATGAGGTGATCAGACAAACGTTATCATCCGTCATCATGGTAGTGAGAGTTAGAAAGAAAATACAGTGACTGTGTGCAGTTTTACTTTGTTTTATGACATATTTGTCACATTATTGATATGTTGATGTTCATTTGATTTGCATACTAATTGATTACCACTGTGGTCAGGTTAGATTATTACCTGTAACGAGGGTATATGAGTGGACTGACTGTGATCCAAATATTTATGTTTGGAGTGGGCAGGAGTTTCTCTTTTTATCATTCATATCACCAGCAGCCAGAATTAATCCAGATTCAGACAAACTCTGTGGTCTCCCTTTAGCTGTCTGCAGCTCTCGGCCAGTTTTGCTCTGTGGACACAGACTCTGGATGTTGTATGTTAGCGACTTAGTGAAGCGTGGAATTCAGCTGTGATCTTTTCTTACTTAGAGATGCCCTTCGAACCCTTTTCCTCCTCTGCCACCACTGAACCTGTTAATCCGAGGCGTCTCAACCTCTAGCCTCAGATTGTCGGAGGCGTAGAGGCGCCGGGCATCGGGCTGCTCGCTAGCAGCACACTGCTCAGAGAACAGAGCTTTTTTTGTCATCTCTTTTTGTTTCAAGACCTCAGCTTGGGGAGAAATTTACTCAGCACCGGCAAAGATCTTTGGAGCAGCTTTCTGCCCGCCGGACTCAACAGGGCTCATCTGTCAAGCACTTTCACACACACGCACACACACACGCACGCACGCACGCACGCACGCACGCACGCACACACACACACACACACACACACACACACACACACACACACACACACGTGCACGCTGACTCCAGCACCCACGTGCATACACAATCCTGTCGGGCCCTCCATATCGGTGCATGAACAATCAGCTCAGGCCTGTTGTAAACAGACTTTTTATTTATCTGCTGCGCTCTTCTTGTTGGCTAGAGGCTCCGCCTCTCTCGTGGTCACCCTGCAGTGATCAACAAGGACACGAGCCTCATTTCACGCTGGGCTGAGATGGCAGTGTGCAAAACACACATGGCTAGAGAAGTGTTCATGTTGAATGGAAAAAAAACTTCATTTAATCTGGTTAATTTGTCAGTCGAATGCAGTTGAAAAGATTTGTGCTCTGCATTCCTCTTTATTGCAGGTTCTGTACACAAATTGAGAAAATACAACTTTGCTTTTTTAGTTTCATTTCACAGTTCACTCTTTTTTTGCCCATGTGCCCCTGCTGTGTGGTACACTGTATCTGCAGGATGGCTGTTTGTTCATTCAGCCTGAAGCAACAGCCAATATAACATTACCAGCTCCACTCGTTTGACGTGATTGACAAAGATATTGCGATTAAAGACAACTTATCAAATGTTATAACAGAGAACTTTTATTATTTTATGAAAAATGTATGCTCATTTTTAATTTGATGGCAGCAACACGTTTAAAAAAAAAAAAGTTGTGCCAGGATCATGTTCACCACTGAGCTGCATCAACTCTTCTTTTAACAACACTCTGGAAACCTTTGGGAACTGAGGAGACCAGTTTCTGGAGTTTAGAAAGTGAAATGTGGTCCCATTCTTGCCTGATGGAGGATTTCAGCTGCTCAACAGTTCAGGGTCTCCTTTGTTGTATTGTTCATGTCCTGATGCTCCAGATGTTTTCAATGATTGACAGGTCTGGACTGCAGGAGGCCAGTTTATCAGCGGACTCTTCTACTAGAGAACCATGCTGTTGGAATACGTGCAGAATGTGGTTGGACGTTGTTCTGCTGAAATAAACAAGACCTTCCCTGAAAGAGACGTTGTCTGGATGGCAGCATATGTTGCTCCAAAACCTGAATATATCATTCAGCATTAATGCTTCCTTCCAGATGTTCAAGCTACCCATGCCATGTGCACTAATGCATCCCTGTACCATCACAGATGCTGGCTTTAGAACTGAGCTGATAACAAGCTGGATGGTCCCTCTCCTCTTTAACCTGGAGGATGCAGCGTCCATGATTTCCAAACAGAATCTCAGATTGTGATCCATCAGACCTCAGGACAGTTGTCCACTTCACCTCAGTCCATCTTCAATGATCTCGGTCCAGAGAAGGCGGCGGTGTTTCTGGATCATGTTTCTATCTGGTTTCTTCTTTGGAGAGTTTTAACATCATTTGTGGACGCAGCGATGAACTGTGTTCACAGACGATGGTTTTCACAAGTGTTCCTGAGCCCATGCAGTGATTTCCACTCCAGAATAGTGTTGCTCTTTTTATACCCAACCATGTTACTGATCTGTGAAAGTTAAGATAGTTGCTGACTCATATTCTTTTAATGGACTAATTGTTTCAGCTCTAAGTCAGCGTAGAGAAAGATTTAAAAAGAGGTCAGATGGGTTAAATTTTGCAAAAAGGAAATGTTGCTTTACGCTGAGTTTGCTGTGGGATATTTGGAAACCGTAACCTTAAGTATCAACTAAAGAAACGTGAAGAACATCGTAATGAATGTTTCTTTCTGCTCTACATGTCTTTCCACATGCAGGACTTCCTGGGACAGGCTTTCTGCACACTGGGTGAAATCGTGGGCTCCCTGGGAAGCCGCCTGGAAAAACCTTTGATGTAAGTTGCACAACGAACCATGCACGCACAAACAGACACTCGCACAATATATCTTCTGATATTTTAATTAGCGCTCCTAATTGAAAGTGAGGGGCCAAAAGGCCCGGCTTGAATTACTCTAATCAGGCCGTCACTATCATTAGGTGCCACAAAAAGCTGTTTTGGTTTCACATCCTCCTCCTCAGTGCGAGTGAATTGAAAATCAGCATGTGATTTATGTGATATTAAGATCACTTGCCGCTGTTTGTCTTTGAAGTGAAGCAGGGGCATGAAAACGGGCCAACATGTTGATGAAAGCTGTCTCCGTCAGCCAAATGAGATGAATAGCTGAACAGCAGCAGGCCCTAACGACAGACTGTAAACACGTCGGGATGGTAAACAGTGTGGAGTGAAAAGGGACAGTTCACCTAAAGCAAAGATGTCAGCGATGAGCTCCCGGCTCGTTTTCTGACGAAGCCTAAACTGAACTGAAGCCTCAACTGAAGCCTAAAGACACAACGAGGGATATTTTCAGATGAATACACGTCTGATTTTCTTCTCAATCTCCTCATTACTGCAGCAACGCAGTGATTAAACCTGTCCATGTCACATCGGTTTGTCTGAGCTCAGAAACATCCTCTGGGGGACAGGAGGTCTCACTCGCACACCTTTTTAAACTTCTCTGTCATAGCAACGATGTCACGTTTTACAAAAAATCATCTTAAAACAGATGTTTTCTGTAAACAGATTAAGAGCTGAGCTGTTGGCCTGATGTTACCACAGCAGAGGGTTCGATGTCACACAGTGAAGCACATCTTTGAGTCACCAACTGAATAACATGGAGTCAAAATGTATTTATATTGTGGGGCAACTCTCAAAATATACAACTTTTTTGTGAGAACGATCTCCGTTTCCACGGCAACACATAGGGTACGACTAACAACTGGAAAACGATCACACGCGTCAGTAGACTCTAATGTAACGTATGCAATGTTTGCGACTCCAGGAAGTAGTCGGACCCTTAGCAACCACCTAGCAACAGAAAGGCAGCATCCTCTTCCTCAGTCTGAACTACAGCATCCTCTTCCTCAGTCTGAACTACAGTATCCTCTTCATCAGTCTGAACTACAGCATCCTCTTCCTCAGCCTGAACTACAGCATCCTCTTCATCACTCTGAACTACAGCATCCTCTTCCTCAGTCTGAACTACAGCATCCTCTTCCTCAGTCTGAACTACAGCATCCTCTTCATCAGTCTGAACTACAGCATCCTCTTCCTCAGCCTGAACTACAGCATCCTCTTCCTCAGCCTGAACTACAGCATCCTCTTCATCACTCTGAACTACAGCATCCTCTTCATCAGTCTGAACTACAGCATCCTCTTCATCACTCTGAACTACAACAATTTGTTGTTGTATTCTTTTTCTTTCCGAGGCAGCAAGCCATCAGGTTAGATGTAACCACCGCCTCAACCCCATGTCCTCCAGTGTGTATGAAGGTGTGTGTGTGTGTGTGTGTGTGTGTGTGTGTGTGTGTGTGTGTGTGTGTGTGTGTGTGTGTGTGTGTGTGTGTGTGTGTGTGTGTGTGTGTGTGTGTGTGTGTGTGTGTGTGTGTGTGTGTGTTTTGTTCTTGTTCTTGTTCCCTCTCAAGTTTACAGCGTCACACTCCTGCCCAGCCGGAGGACGATCAAACTAATACATCAAAGGGACATTATGCTCTGACCACATGCAGCACAGTTTAATGAAGTGTTACGATACAAAGAACTTTTTTTTATGTTATCTTATTTTATACAACAAGTAGCTCCGCCCCCGGGATCTGATTGGTCAACTCATCATGACATCACACCCTGCTCATCACTAGAAACATGAGTGATGTTTCTGGTGATGAGCAGGGTGTGATGTCATGATGATCCTCAATGGGAATATAGAATTATATATAATATGTAATATAATATAGTTTCTACTTGTTATAGATCTATTAAATGACCCATTTGGTGAAGTCGGGTCTCTTTTGGTCCTTTTTGGTCGCTCCGAGCACCCGTACCGTAACACCACGGATAGTCACGCACTTACAGTCCTAGAGGAGGCTCGCTGGACCGGTTTGGTTTGAACACATGACACGGAGCTAAAATGTTAAAAACACATGAGTCCATGGATATCTTTGTTCATCAGATATCTTTGTTCATCACATATCTTTGTTCATCAGGTATCTTTGTTCACCAGATATCTTTGTTCATCAGATATCTTTGTTCATCAGATATCTTTGTTCACCAGATATCTTTGTTCATCAGATATCTTTGTTCTTCAGATATCTTTGTTCATCAGATATCTTTGTTCACCAGATATCTTTGTTCACCAGATATCTTTGTTCATCAGATATCTTTGTTCACCAGATATCTTTGTTCATCAGATATCTTTGTTCATCAGATATCTTTGTTCATCAGATATCTTTGTTCATCAGATATCTTTGTTCATCAGATATCTTTGTAAATATCTTAGTTCAGCGGATATCTTTGTTCAGCAGATATCTTACTTCCTGTTTCTCTTGTTCCGGTGAACAGAGTTTTATTTGGTGATGAAAACAGGAGCAGAGACTTTCTGATTGGAAATGAGGAGTTATTTTTATTAATAAAGTGAGTTTTGTCTGAAAAGACTTTCTCAATACTTTCAGTTCAGATTCTGCTGACGACATTTTTTTAGTAATTAAATCACAGCAATGTAAAAAGATTGCAAACTGCTGCAAATATTGTGGAGTTTACTTGCATTTCCGTTCATTGTTCAAATCGCAAGACTGAAAGATGAAGAAATATGTCTGAAGCAATCCTTCTGTTTCTTGAAAACATTTCTGTTTTGTATGATGTGGTATGATGCAGGTTGAGGAGAAGGTCTGAACTCTTGAGTGCTTTTTATATTTTCAACATCCTTTTCAGCCACTCTGAGTTACTGATGAGCTCTAAAGGGTTTCACAGTCTATAAATATACGTCAGTGATACTGGTGGAAGCATTTCCTGATGTTGTCTGCCCGTCCCTCCACTCATTGACCTCTCAGTGAGCTCTCCATCCGTCCTCTGTTTGTGACTTTGTCCCTGTCCGTCTCTGTCTCACCACTCTGCCCTCTTACTGAGTTCATTTCACTGAATGCCTCCCTGTTCAAAGGAGGATGGCGCTGAGTCTCAGGTGACCTGCCTTCAATTTGCCATCGATGTCTCTGTTTCCCGGTTTTGTTGTGGTCTCGGTGCCGTTACTGGCCACTACTTATCCGTCTCTGGCCTTCCTCGTTGTGAATCAGGCCCGCGGTCTGTGGCATTCGTTTGGTCTATTTTTAGTGGTCAGTCTCCGTTGGCTTTATTGGCTGAATATTACGCTTCGCCTGCTCAGGATGCAAACAAACATCGCAGCTGAAATGTCACTGAATGTGCTGACATTATTTTGATGTTCTTTTCTGAAGGTTTTCATTCAGTATTAATTCATATTCATTTTTAGACAATCAGGTGACGAATGTGAGAGGAATGATGTTCCATGTCTGCAGGGGTCTCCGATTTTACATTTTTTAACTGAAACTTAAATGGCAGAATAATCTCACTTACTCAAAAGCCTTGATTATTACTGTCATGAATAAACATACTGTGATGAATAAATGCTACATGAATATAATTTTTTTTTTTAAATCAAGAAACAGTATCTTTTAAAAAAAAAGTTTTAAATCTAACGAGAAAGTTTAACTTTAATAAAGTGCTGCATGAATGATGCTGTCACGTACAGAATAACAAAGTGTTTACAGAAGAATCAATGTTTTTATGATACATATACAGCTGGAATGGATTTACAAGGTAAAATAAGACCTTATTTATCGTGAATATGGCTCAATGTTTCCTTTTTTATTTGTTTTCGTAGAGGGATGCCGGGGAAGAAATGTGGCACCATCATAGTGAGAGCAGAAGAGCTGAGCAACTGCAGGGTAAGATTCTGTCTTCATTCGTGTGATCTCCTTTTATAGTGCCAGTACCGACCCGGCCCGACCTGACTCGACCGACCCGACCCGACTCAACCCGATCTGACCCGACCTGACCCGACCTGACTCGACCCGACCTGACTCGACCTGACTCAACCCGACCTGACTCGACCCGACCCGGCTCGACTCACTTTCAGCACCAGTCAATCTTCCCGATGTTATTTTTTCCGATGCAGAAAGCAACACCTCTACGAAGCCACGTACAACCGCTGTGATGTCATCTTCAATGCAACCAAACAGACGAACGCCTGCACCTCAATCCAAACTGTTAATTCAATTCAATCCAAACTGTTAATTCAATTCAATCCAAACTGTTAATTCAATTCAATCCAAACTGTAAATTCAATTGAATTCAATTCAAACTTTATTGTCATATGTGCAGGAAACAATCTGTCACACAGTACAATGAGATTCTCATTCCGTGAGTCCTCCCAGCAACAACACACATAAACACACCTTCAGTAACATCAAGACATAAATAACAAGATAGACAATCAGTCCCTCCAGGATTTCACAAAGATTTTTTTGTGATTGTTGCAATTAAAAATGTTTAGTTTTGCGGCGGATTTTCTCAAAAATGTCGATGTAATTTGTGGATTTTTAAAAAAAAATTCAAATCGTGAGAATTTGAAAAAGTCAATTTTTTTAAGCTCTACCTTAAGAAAGAAAGAAATATGTAATGACTTCCTGTGATAAATATCATGCTGCACATCACAGAAATATTTCAGTTCAAATCTTTTTAAAATGTATTTATTAAAGAACCATGGAGATAAACGTTACAAAAATAAATCATAAAAGTTCCGTATGTTTACAGAACAGAGAGTCTGTGACTGTAATATAGAAAAGTTCATAGTTGTGCATGAAGCGTGTTTCCCATGTGAACATAAGGACGAGTACACTGAGACGTCTTTCCCCCTGTGGGCTCCATAAAATATTAAATATATAGTCAGTGTAGTAGCTCGACTAGTTATCACTTACGTGTTTTTGCAGAATGTGCTGCAGTAATTGCAGCCCATTGAAAACAGCCTTTTCACATAAACCTTTAGTGTCAGCTGGTGTGGATCCTGGACGGAGGAGATACCAAAATAAGAGCAGCTAGCAGGTGGAAAACAGGCTTTCAGAGGCAGTTTGTTTCTTTTAGACAAAGGTGGTGAAAGCTGGAGAGTGTTCATGTCATGTGCGACAACAAAAAAAGAAGAAAAATCACAGACTGTCCCAGTTGACAGACGTGCAGATTTTAATCAAATGATGTCACTTAGAATACTTTTACTCTGAAAGGTTACAGCTTCCTGCTGCTTTGTGCACATGACCGTGCTTGCTTTTTGATCGCTTTGTTTGAGACACTACTGTTGCTAAGATACCAGAGATTTCTTACTTTAATTAGAAAAGCATTTCATCTAAAAGTGTGTTTTCTAAAAATACTCCAGTTCCAGAATAAATCTCCTGCTTTGTGTTCCTGAATTTACTGAACTGATCTGAAGAAACTTTTATACAGAGGAGGGTTTTTTTTTAATTTATTTTCTTATTTCTCTTTGGACAAGAGCTTTTATTTCTGTTCTTGTTTGTATTTCTTGTCGTCCAGCATGAGATGACTGGTTGAAACCCAGCGAACTGTTTGTCACGTCTTTCACGTGGACTTTGTGTGCTGAGTCGGACTCTGAGTCTTTTCACATCCGTCTCTGTTTCCGAGGGACAAAAAGCATTCGGACAACGTTGTGAAAACAGCTGTCTGAAAGAGGACCTCCCTGTTTGGGTGTTTTTATCGCTTCACAATACGTTTTTCTGCTTCAGAGGTCACGACATGTTTTCACATTGTGGTGTCTGAATATGAAGAGATGTATTGCAGCCATTAGAGACACTGAGCAGCTCGTCTATCACTCAGTTTTGTTCCATTTTAACACTAAACAGCAAAATAAAAGAAGCTCACATCCATTTTTCTGTGTTCCAAAGGCATGCAGGCAAACAAAGGAAGTGTAGTGATTAAGAACTGGAACACAACAGGGGAATTCATTGTCCTAAAAAAACCTCTGCACTTGATTAATCCTTGATTTAAGATGATATCACTGTAATAATATGCAGGTATCAGAGTGTTGGAGGGTGTAATTATGCCTGATGATCTTGATGCAGTCTGCCGGTGTCAGTTTTGAGGGCAGGTGGAGATGAATTATTGATGTCAGCCAGCAGAGAAAACAGTGTTTCCAGATGTAATAAAGAGCAGACAGGAGATCGCTCGTCCTCGTATGCATGTGTTCAGATAACAGCAGCTCTGTGCCTGCTGTGTTTCCTCCTCTGCAGGAGTCCGTGATGCTCCAGTTTTGTGGCAACAAGCTGGACAAGAAGGACTTCTTCGGGAAGTCGGATCCTTTTCTCGTCTTCTACCGCAGTAACGAAGACGGATCGTAAGTTGACAAGCGAACCTCCTGATGACGAATCGAGCGATGCAGCCATGTTGATTTTAAGCACACAAAAAAATACACACACAACATGTCAAGATGTCTGAAATGGATGCAGACTCTCGGCGTGATTGTTCATGCTCCAAAAACTCCCATACAGAGAAAATAAACTGCCTATATGATGTTACGTAATGCTGCGGGGTGTATATGTGGCTTCCATCCGTCAACAAGAGGAGGGATGAGCGGAGATAATAGGACGACACACACACACACACACACACACACACACACACACACACACACAGAGAGAGATAGAGGATGGAGAAAATGGAGTTAAGTGGAAACTGTGTGGAGGTCGCACTTTCTTTGCCCCGCAGACGCTTTTATTCAATTCAACTTCAGCGTCTCGCACTTAACACATCCTCCTTCAGTGCAGCTGGGCCTTTACTGATGCAGCCTAAATGTTCCGCTGCAGGGAACGACAGCAGCACGCCGGGTCCAGATGTAAAATAATAAAGAACAAGACGCACTTATTTCAGCTTTAAGAAATCATTTTTACATTGTGATCGTAACGAGTTTGTAAACTGGATGTGGATTTGTCTTTGAACGTTTCGCAGCTTCACCATCTGCCACAAAACAGAGGTGGTGAAGAACACTCTGGATCCGGTGTGGCAGGCGTTTAAGATCCCCGTCAGGGCGCTGTGTAACGGAGACTACGACAGGTACGACGCTCACACACACATCAGAACATTTAACTGTGTATTCAGGATTTAGTACAATTTATTTGAAAACACCAAACTTAACCACCGTCAGCTTCCAGATAACGTAGTGAAAAGGAGACGTGAGGCTGCAGGGTTTAGTGCCGCTACCTAACGTTTCAAAATGATATTATAGATTGTCTGAGGAGAAGCCGAGCGACGAGGTTCACCTGGAGAGAAACTACCAGGAGAAGGTTGCAATGCATCAACACAAAATGGAGCTTCACATAGTTTATGGACCCCTAATCTTCATCCTCAAGATTTGACCTCCTGGTGTCGACTAATGACGTTTTCCTTGGATTTGAGAGCAGCTTAACGAACATCCACCTGGAAGGAGAAGTCCTCTAACAGCTCTGATAGATTCAACTCATGTCTTTATAATTTGATATAAAAGGAACATTACGGACCAGAATTTGTGACACTCAGTGTTGCAACACATTCTTCTGTGAGTTTGTTCTGCCGGTGGTGCCTACATGTCCCAGAATGCATTGCATGTGAGCGTGTTGCAGTTGTATCCTGTAGAAGGTTTCCAGCACTCCTCCGCTGAAGTGACGGCTAAAACTTTTATTGCAGTGCAGTTTGAACGAAGACATCGTCGCTCCGTTTGCATTCAGAAGCTCAGTTTCTGGAAGGTCCCGGCCGGTTGAATCTTCTTGCAGCTGGCGCAGCTAAACCTCGTCTGTCACACCGCACTCACATTTCAGTATTCATTTTTGGAAATGTGTCGAACTGCAGAAGAAGTGAGAAGAACATGTTTTGTCGATAATGGCTGATGTTGCAGAGACACACAGAAGGAGCTCTTATTCTGATACAGATCAGGTTGAAAACGGACAAACTGCTCCTTTAATGTGGACAAACATGGTTTTAAAGTTTGTTGTCGTGAGCACAGTGAAGGCTCTGCAGCCGGCGTTAATTTAGTCTCTGGTACCTTTGTGGAAAACAAGATGAGACTGGGAAGAGTACTTTTAAAAAAAAATCATTTTTCTTCACCAGGATGCTCTAACAAGGACCTTTAAGTGAAAGCTCTGTAGTTTAATCTGTGATGATTCTCTTCTTCTTTCTCTCCAACAGGAGCATTAAGGTGGAGGTGTACGACTGGGACAGAGATGGAGGGTGAGGGACAGTTTATTTAGTATTTTATGTTTTTGTCTGTACCACACTCTGCATTACGATGCCTCTAAACAGCATTATTTAATTAAATCTAGGCACCATTTTTAAACTCACAGAGAGCACGTAGGCCCGTCGAGACTGTTTCTGACTGCTCCTAAAAAATAAAAAGTGCCTTGATAAAGTCCGAGCATATGTGCAAAGTAGGGAAGGGCTGCTGGGATTAAAGTCACAGATCACCCTCCAAACGGCCGTCCTCATACAGCCTCGTGTTTTCCACTGTTGGAGTCGATACTGTGGAGAAATCTCCATGTGGAGCCGTGCGCTTCCCGCCACTTTAAATACATATTTTCTATTAATATTGCCTGAGCGGCCTCTCGGTAGTTGCCCTGGTGGTGTCAGTCAGGGAATAAAGATAGTGTTTATCTATTTCCAGTCCTCAGAGGCACAGTTTGCTCCTTCATTGTTCATTTCACAGACCGTCTTTTTTTTTTTTTTTTCACATTTGAAGGGCATTTTGCCTCCCATTAATATCTGACCCTGATTCCAACGACGCTGATTATCGCCATGAAATTATGAAATCGGTTGCTACGCCCACTCCTGCCATAACCAAGGATCTTATTAGATGTACCTTACAGTGAACACACCACAAAGCAGGCGTCTGTGTTAACGCTTCATGTGACTGATGTTTTTTTACAGCCACGATTTCATCGGAGAGTTCAGCACCAGTTACAGAGAAATGTCCCGGAGCCAGTCACAGTTCCACATCTATGAGGTGATGTCACACACACACACACACACACACACACACACACACACACACACACACACACACACACACACACATAAACTTGCACTTTCACAATTCAAATTAAAACTTAAAAATCAATGAAGACCTGACAAGTCGTCTTGTCTCTTGTTCAAAAATATCCTCACAAACATTTCAGTAGTCCATGACGGGATCTCCGTTTCTCCATTTTCTGCAAAGAGCATGAGGTGAAAAAAGCTTCAGAGGAAATCGTACAGTTCGACAGTAAAACTTTAATGTTTTGGTCAGTCAGAGGTCAACAAGAAATGTTCCACAGAAGCGAGGCTCCTACATTATACACGTCTTTTTGCAATTCACGCGACTTCTTGAGAGTTGAGTTCAGAGGAGAGCTGAGCTGCTAACGACACGTCAACTGAAGTGAATAATAATATCTAGTGAGGTTAGCAACATGGGGGGGACTCCACTTCAGATTCTGTCCGTCACCATCTTTGCTAGTTCGGAGCGGTTTGGAGCAGGAAGTGACCATATTTGGACGAGCTGGGGGAGGAGCCAGCGGTGGATTTGACCGATCTGATCGGAAACCTGACGATACTACGTCCCGCCCACCGATAGCTGTAACCTGACTGCACCACAGGCCTGTCAATCAAACAGACACGCCCCCAAAAACAGGTCTTCTTGAATCTTCTTTTCTAATGAATGAGGGATTATTTTCAGATGGACCTCCAGAAAACTAATAAGAAGGAGTGACTTTAGCTAACAACACCGAGATAACTGATGGACACATTTTATTCACTTTGGATTTGATGAGAGAAGTTGAATGGGAGTCTATGGAGCCGGAGGCTTTTTGGAGCCGACCTCTAGTGGCACTCGCTGGTATTGCAGCTGAAGACACTTCTGGATCAGAACCATTTTACAGACCTGAAGCTACGAACTCTTTTAAATGCAGAATGTGGGTGAAAACAGGTAGAAACCAGTTAGAGTGACAGACGATGACAGCAGGAAGTCGTAGAAAAAGTCAAAGTGTTCTTTTAACAGATTCTGTTGTTGCATCTGAATGCTGATATTTAGCAAAGCAAATGTACTGTTTTGGTTCATTTGTAGCTGGTAATTTGTTCATATGGACTTCTGGAAGATCAATCACACATAATTAAATTCTCCATCTTTAATCACCGTACAGACGAACACAGTGAATTAATGAGAACAGGATAAACATCAGAAAAACAAACAAACAAACAAACACAAATATCCAATATAATGGAGGCAAAAAAAATAATCTATTTTTCACAATAAAAGTGAACATAACTTCTCCATCTTCTCCACTGGCTGCATGAAACACAAACAACAAATACACAACTTCAGATCTGAGTAGAATATACAGAAACCCTGATGAGGTCATTTCTGACATCGGCACACCTGCTGAGATGACTTACATTCAGTTTATATTCTGAGAACACCAGATGTTTTCTGAAACCTTCCTGATTGTCAGCTGCTTTTATCCCCAGGTGAGCCTGGCTCCTCCCACCTGAGAATAAATTACCACCTCATACTTATTCAGCAGTTTTTTATTGATCAGGAGAGCTGACATAATAATTTACCAACCTCACTGTGTGGTTCTCATGTCAGCAGTGATTTCACGTTTATTCTTTTTGATCATTTAACGCCTGAGACTCATCCTGGATGAAATGACTTTTCACTGCCAGTATTTTATAAATTCTGTCAGATAACATCTAAAAAAAACTGTCGTAGAGCTGCTGATGGGAGAAGTGCGTGCACAGTTTGCATTGATCTGGCTGGTGTGTGAAAATCTCACCAGACAGCAGATATAAGAACTCCTCATACTGCAGTGGTTAAATCTGTGTGAACTCATGTGGTCTTGAATATAGCGGACGATCAGTTACACATAAAAGCACTGTGATGGACAGAAGCAGGAAGAGAGCAGCGTGATCTCCCTCCACATGTGGAGCATCATGTGATCATCAACTCTCAGCCTCAGCTCTGTTCAATATCACTGAATATCTCTATGAAACTGACTCCAACATAATAATTTCCTCCGCAGGTCCTAAATCCAAAGAAGAAAGGGAAGAAGAAGAAAAAATACCTGAACTCAGGAACGGTGAGTTTTTTCTGTTTTATTCTAGAATTAAATTACTGTGATATTTTTCTCATGCTATTCAGGGTTTATGTGATTTTGTATTATTTATGTTGAACTTAAAGTGATGGTGATGTCACATCACTTTCGTACCTCCAATCTTTCTGGTTGTATAATTGAAGAACACAGCACGACCAGCCTGGCGTACCCAAACCCATATAATCATGTAGCGAATTTACATTTATTAACATCCGAGTGGGCGTCGACTTTGTGTTTATTTTAACCAATCAGCGGGAGCCAAAACTGGCAGACACTCCCAACTACTACCAAGTATTTTTCCCTGAGCAAAGCGTATTTTAAAATAGTTTTTAATGGGAGTATGGCGAGGCGCTGAGCCTTTATTCTCTGCTGAATGTTTGATGGTTTTTTTCCGATCACGGAGAGTTAAAAACGTTCTTAACTTTAGGTAAACCGCTGCGCTCGTCAAAGTCACTTTTCAGCCAGCCGTCCGTAATCACAGCAAAAAACTGAACTGTGAGCGATGGTCCGATGGACACAACATGTCTGAATGACCTTGTAGAGTAGAGCCAGACCAGGTGAGCTGCATTTCCATGACTCCGCCCACAGACTCCTGCAGGTACAGGTCTGCTCACAAGGTCGTCGCACCTGCTTAGTTTGACAGATCTTACGACGTCGTCCTCGGCATCGATGACGAGGCACGAAGTCAACGTCAACACCGATCGGTCCGAGTCGTACTTCTACTGTTATCAGTCTCCTGACAAACACATGATCAGAATTTATGGCACTTTGATTGTCTAATCTGACAGAGTTAAAATCATGAAAGAAGAAATATGTTGTTTCTCAGGCCCAAGACACAAAACAAGTCTCATCAATGTTTTCAACAACCAAAAATAGAAATGTTAGAAACAAACACAACTGGTGTGTTCCATTAACTTTTCCTCTAAAACGTATTTGTGTCTCTCGGGTGATGGACAGGTCACCCTGCTGTCCTGCCTGGTGGACACTGAGCTGTCCTTCCTGGACTACATCAGAGGCGGGTGAGTTGATCAGGCAGCAGCGTCATTAATTGCAGAGGATTACGACATCCTGTCATCTCTCAGCTCCGGCATGAAGACGGACAGCTGCCGATAACCTGCTGCGTGACGCCGCTCTGCTGCTGCATGCTTTGAAACATGCTGCGGTCTAATGTGGAGCGATCGACGCTCCCATGTTCCTCCTGACGTGATTTATGTTCCCTTGTAGGACGCAGATTAATTTCACGGTGGCAATCGATTTCACAGCGTCTAACGGTGAGTGTTTCAGAGCTCTTCTCTTATTACTGAGAAACATGAAGTGTATTAAACACAAAAAACTTTGGTGGTTATCGATCAGATCTGTACGATGTGAACTTTATCAGTCGGTTGAAGTAATTCCAACAACTCTTAATACAAGCAGAGAGAAGGAAGATAAATAAAGCAGCGAAAAGCTGGAGGAATATTTCAACGTTATCTGGAAACTTCACAGCTCCTTCTGAAGCTCTTTAATTGCTGCAGCATGTGAAGTTTGTGCGTCTGTGTGTCGACAGAAAGTCATTACACCCACTTGTTTCCAATGACATTTACAGATCAGATTGTTGTCTCCATGTCTATGAAGCCCCGCGGGTAAACAAGAGTTCATTTATCAGTGACAACAACTTAACCACCAACAAACCAAATTAGCTGCCCGGATGAGAGATGTTCACATTTTAGCAGGAGATGATTAACTGAGTTCATATTTCTTATACAATTTTGAAGACATCTTTATTGAGCAGGAGAAGTGAATGACTTTCTGCACCGCCATCAAATCAGTTTCTCACATTCCCATCTTTGAGAGAGGCTCAAATAATGAAGATATTATGAGTATAATTATATTATACGAAGGTAAATCAGTAAGTTCTGAGACTACTGCTAGTGCACGGAGCAGCAGAAAGAAAAGAAATGGAAAAATCAAAGTGATCGATTAACTGATCCTGGTCTTTGCCATAGAGCCCCACAGTTGTGAAGTAATTATGAAGAACTCACCGGAGCACAACGTGTGTTTAAATCCGCAGCTGAATCTAATCCTCAACTAATTGACCCTTAGTTCCTGCTCAAGGAACATTCGCTAAAAACTGCCATGCCGAGCTGTTATAAAAAATTACAGAGAAAATATTACAGAGATTTCCATTTAAAAAAAAAAAACCAACAGAGGAGCAAAGATTTCCAGACGGCTCCTGTTGAACAGCACATTAATGAGCATGGAGCGGCAGGAAGCCCCAAGGAAGCCCCTACCTTCGTGAGGAAGCTCCGACCTTCGTGAGGAAGCCCCGACCTTCGTGAGGAAGCTCTACCTTCGTGAGGAAGCTCCGACCTTCGTGAGGAAGCCCCGACCTTCGTGAGGAAGCTCCGACCTTCGTGAGGAAGCCCCGACCTTCGTGAGGAAGCTCTGACCTTTGTGAGGAAGCCCCTACCTTCGTGAGGAAGCTCCAACCTTCGTAAGGAAGCCCCGACCTTCGTGAGGAAGCCCCGACCTTCGTGAGGAAGTCATTGGTTCAACATCAGCAGCTCAGTTACTCGCCTCTCTCATCCACACAGCTGAAGCTTGAGCACGCCAAAGATTGTGTCCAACCTTTGGGGAACAGACAGAAGTGGCTGAGAAGCAAACTTTCATACGCTTACATGAGCAGACATGTGGAGAAGCGAATGGTTTCCCTCAGACGTGTCAGAAGGTCACAGTTGAACTCGATGTTGACAGTCTGACTCTGAGGGACGACCTCATCGAATGTTAAAAACACCCAGCCGGTTGTTCCCGACCTGATGCTCCATCACGTCACCCGGCTCATCGCTGTAGATTCTCTGAAGCATTTCCAGTGTCTCTGCCGCTGATTTCTGTAGTTTGACACAAAATCTGATGTCTTCTGCTCATCTTCACGGAGAAGTCACGATGTTCTCCGACCAGCGGTCACAGAAACGTCTTCCTCAGGGGCTGATGTTTAGATTATTATAGGTCCGCCTGTTCATTTTAATCCAGATTCGTATATATTTCTGACCCATTTTGAAAGATTTAAATGATTAAGAACTGATGAGCTTCAGGCTGAATCATACAGATAAAGTATAGAAGTTTTCACAGACAAACTGGAACGTTGTTGTGGTCTTGTGAAGTTGACAGTATGAAAACTCTCTCAATAAATCCTTTAAAGTCATCAATGCAGTAACCGTTTTTTGATGTTCTTTCATGTATTTATTTTGATCTGTTCTCATTTCTCTGTTGACAGCAAAAATAAAGAGCAGACAAAGAAAGCAGGACATAATTATTCTTTTTTTAAACCTTTTATATTTCTTTGGGTGCATTTAACGGCCGGAAAGTTTTACCCGACAACGTTTTGACTTTCCTGTAGTATTGTGTTGAATTCCACGACACGCTGAGGTTTGTGGGATTATTTGTGCCTCGGGTGCAGCTGTGCCGCAGAAAAATGTTGGTGTAACTAAAACTGTAGTCTGCTTTTTTTTAACCCCTCTCACCCACTCTCCTCCTTTTTAATTTTGCTACGACTTGCAGCCCAGCAGCAGGCGTAATGACAGCGCCGTGCTGATGTGTGTTTTCTTGTGCTGAACCGTTCCGGTCGCAGGCAACCCGTCTCAGCCCACCTCGCTCCATTACATGAGCCCGTACCAGCTCAACGACTACGCCATGGCGCTGCGGGCCGTCGGGGAAATCATCCAGGACTACGACAGCGACAAGATGTTTCCCGCTCTGGGCTTCGGCGCCAAGCTTCCCCCCGACGGACGGGTCTCACACGAGTTCGCCCTGGTGAGGAGACGACTTTCTGAACATCCTGACATCCATCTGACCGCATGCATACACGAAACACGCAACCACTGGCCTGTTCATTTATTCCTCATCATTAAAGCTGAAGCCACTTCCTACGAGACCTCCAGCAGAAAACTGCAGGAATGATTTACAACAAAACAATAAATACATGGCGGCGTGGCAACAGAAAGCCTGTTTAAAGTAACGAAATAAAAATGAACCACGGCTGAACACCTGCAGCTCTGTGAGGATGTAAGTAGGAACAGCTGAGCTTTGTGCTAACGTCAACATGCTAACCTGCTGGACAGGTTTCATGTTTGTAGTGTTAACTGGCCTCTAATTGAGTTGAGAACTGGTATTTGGTCAAAAACAAAGAAGGCAAATTGGACAAATTAGACTGAGTTATGAGAAGCACCAGTGTCTCGTACGTCAGAGTGTCTAGGAACCGGAAATGTCTCCCTCTTTTTGTGCAATCCATCCAGCAGATGCAGGATTATTTACTATACAGAGCTGAAAACTTTCACCTCTTGTTAAAACTAAAGGAAAAGTCAGAAGATTCAATCTCTGGGAAACATGAGTGTCTGTACCAAATATTGTCCCAATTCATCCAACAGTTAAATTCTCGTGAGACCAGAAACTAAACTTTTGACCGAAGGAAAAAAAAGAGTTTTTCTGCCAATGGCTCTAAAAACAAATCTTTGAGCGTCCTTCATGCCGGCTCCAGGAGTTGTTCAGTCACAGTGAGAACACAAACAACTTTCAGAAAGCATAAAGTTAAACTAAAACTACTCTACGGAAGTCTTATTTTGGAGAGCCCTGTCCTTTTCGCTCTGTTTATCAAACCCTTAGTTAATTAGGGATGACCAGGTGATAATAGGAATAATAGTTTAGAGCAGAAGATTCGTCTGTATGCGGACGACGTGTTGCTGGTTGTCACAGATTTTATTCTGGATGTAAATTAAATGTTCAAGTTATAACTACAGCCCTAAAAAAGATAAACAAAAAAGATTTGATTTTAAATGGAAATCATCAACTATTAGAAACCTGGGGATTCAAATACCTAAAGACATTTCCGAAATATGAGTATTTATGGCCCCGTAGGTAGGAACATCAAGTCAGATATCGGGAAAGAAACCCAAATAAACTACAGACAACATGCAAACAGGCACTTTCGTACTCAGACGAGCACTTCCAGGCTGCAGTGTGTTGGTGGGTGGTGAAAGCTGGCGTCCAAAAAACATGAAGGAGAGCATCCAACCTGTCTGCTCACACTGTGCTGATGGAAGCCAAAAAAACTGGTTCGTTTTTGGCAGTACATTCCTGTCAGTTCTGCAAAACTGCCAAATGTATTTATGTATTTGCTATATAATGCCAGTGTAATTCCTACTGCAGTTATTTCAACTGCAGTTTCACCTTTCCGTGGACGTTTTACCAGATATAGACACGATTTGATAATTCCAACGTAAGGAAATCACGTAGTCCATTAATGATACATAATCTGGATTATCCTCGTCCTTATCTCAGCACTGTTAGCATTCAACCATGCATCGTTTCAACTCCCCTCCACCAACACATCCATCCATCCATCACACCACTCTGTCCCGACGGCTCCTCGGCCGCCCGTGATCCTCCTCCTGGTCCGCTCTCACCTCCCAGATGTTCCGTCAGACCTTCAGACGAGGCACGTGTGCATTAATCTAACCATTAAGGATTCACCGTCGTCGTGGGAGACGTAATGATGCAAGCGCCGTTTAAAAAGCAACCGAGTCTCGTGTGAGCCGTTCGTACTCACGAGTAACCAAGCAGAGCTCGTCAAGATGCTTTCTTACTGAGATAATTAGAGACCACAACATATGGGCAGCTTAGATAATGTACTCTGTCTTATACTCAGTCAAACAGCCAGGCATCAACATTTCTCAAAAAATGCGGGAGACAGAAAAGATTACTGCAACATCTGAAAACACAGATTTACAGCCAGTTAGACGAGAAACTGTCATCAGACTTTGTCTCTTTATAATCTTCATAAAGATGTCAAATCTTTACTGAAACACAAGTTATCAAATTGCAATAAGTGCTATAATTTTAACGTAGGTTAGATTTTGACTTCCTTCGGGGGCGTCTGTGATCCTGCACTCGGCAACGTTTCAGATGATACTGGGGTGTTATTGATGTTTTGGCCCTCCGGGTGCTTGTTTATGAGGCCTCTTGTAATCTCGTTATCCTGCAATTTGCATGCAAAAACATGACCAGTTAGAATATAAATTGTAATTCCATCTCAGTAAACATTCCCATAATGGGATATAAAAATCTGCAAATGCGTAATATTTCTTCTCCTCCAGGATGATGCGGGGTTTATTTTTCATATCAAATCAAACAGTTTTTGGACTTTGTTTTTATTTCAGCAATTTATACTGGTTTTCTTTCTTTTTTTAACATACATTTTTACAGCTGTATGTATATTTTATAGACAATTGAACAAAATACAGAAAACAAAACTTCTCTCCACGTTAAATATTTTACTTGGAATAGAAGAAAGATACAATTTAGAAAAGGATTACAAACAGGAATCCAAACGTAAAACTACGACAACAGAAAACAAACAAAACGAAAAGAGGGACATGTGTAAGTGTTTGTTTATGCACAGTGAGGTACATTAAGTTGGGAGTATTGAATTCAGTTTAACTTTGATGCAGAAATGTAACTGCCCTTGAATATACTGTATTTAACACGTTCTTTATGTTGTCTGACGTTAAATCGGTGAAGGTGACTCAACGTCTCCGCCTGTAATGTTTCTGAAGCCGGAGACTGCAGATTATCGAGGTCTTCACAGTTCTCCTGCAACTCAACACTGAAACCGTGCAGCAGTGATGAAAATATTACCCACAATTCAACAGAATTTCCTCTGATGTCGGGATCAGTACGGAGACATAAATGTAGAGATACTTTACATGCATTCAAAATACGTCCTCTTATTTATGGCGATGATGGCCGTCATGAAATTAACACTAAAGTCTAAAGACACGAAAGTCTTTGTACGAGATTACGACCAAAATGCAAAACAAAAATGGCCGAATACCGTCACTCGTGATGTTTCTGTTTCATCCTGCTTCGCTGTTTCATTCCTTTGTACATAAGAAACATGTTAATTACAGAGAAACATCAGATGTTGTTGTTTTCTCACCGCTTCTTTGTCTCCCTGCAGAACGGTAATCCTCAGAACCCGTACTGCAACGGCATCGAGGGCGTGATGGAGGCCTATTACCAGAGCCTGAAGTCCGTGCGTCTCTACGGGCCAACACACTTCTCCCCTGTTATTAACCATGTGGCCAGGTAGGTCCACTCATCACAGCCTGTGTGTGTGTGTGTGTGTGTGTGTGTGTGTGTGTGTGTGTGTGTGTGTGTGTGTGTGTGTGTGTGTGTGTGTGTGTGTGCGTGCGTGCGTGCGTGCGTGCGTGCGTGCGTGCGTGCGTGCGTGTGTGTGAACTGCTGCACAGCAAACGCAGGGGATTAAAATAAATGTGCTATTAGCTCCGTCACCTCGGAGGAATCGATCGGTGCTGCAGAGCGATGCTGATGAAGGTAAACGGTGTGAACGGTGACTGAACGGTGACTGAACGTTGACTGAACGTTGACTGAACATTGACTGAACATTGACTGATTGACTGAACGTTGACTGAACGGTGACTGAACGTTGACTGAACGGTGACTGAACGTTGACTGATTGACTGAACGTTGACTGAACATTGACTGATTGACTGAACGTTGACTGAACGGTGACTGAACGTTGACTGATTGACTGAACGTTGACTGAACGGTGACTGAACGTTGACTGAACGGTGACTGAACGGTGACTGAACGTTGACTGAACGTTGACTGAACGGTGACTGAACGGTGACTGAACGTTGACTGAACGGTGACTGAACGGTGACTGAACGTTGACTGAACGGTGACTGAACGTTGACTGAACGGTGACTGAACGTTGACTGAACGATGACTGAACGTTGACTGAACGTTGACTGAACGGTGTGAACGTTGACTGAACGGTGACTGAACGGTGACTGAACGTTGACTGAACATTGACTGAACATTGACTGAACGGTGACTGATTGACTGAACGGTGACTGATTGACTGAACGTTGACTGAACGGTGACTGAACGGTGTGAACGTTGACTGAACGTTGACTGAACGATGACTGAACGGTGACTGAACGGTGACTGAACGTTGACTGAACGGTGACTGAACGTTGACTGAACGATGACTGAACGTTGACCGAACGTTGACCGAACGTTGACCGAACGGTGACTGAACGGTGACTGAACGGTGACTGAACGTTGACTGAACGTTGACTGAACGATGACTGAACGTTGACTGAACGGTGACTGAACGGTGACTGAACGGTGACTGAACGTTGACTGAACGATGACTGAACGTTGACCGAACGTTGACCGAACGTTGACTGAACTGTGACTGAACGGTGTGAACGTTGACTGAACGGTGACTGAACGGTGTGAACGTTGACTGAACGGTGTGAACATTGACTGAACGTTGACTGAATGGTGTGAACGTTGACTGAACGGTGACTGAACGGTGACTGAACGGTGACTGAACGTTGACTGAACGATGACTGAACGTTGACCGAACGTTGACCGAACGTTGACTGAACTGTGACTGAACGGTGTGAACGTTGACTGAACGGTGTGAACATTGACTGAACGTTGACTGAATGGTGTGAACGTTGACTGAACGGTGACTGAACGGTGACTGAACGGTGACTGAACGGTGACTGAACGTTGACTGAACGATGACTGAACGGTGACTGAACGGTGACTGAACGGTGACTGAACGGTGACCGAACGTTGACTGAACGTTGACTGAACGGTGTGAACGTTGACTGAACGGTGACTGAACGGTGACTGAACGGTGTGAACGGTGACTGAACGGTGTGAACGTTGACTGAACGGTGACTGAGCGTTGACTGAGCGTTGACTGAGCGGTGTGAGCGTTGACTGAGCGGTGACTGAGCGGTGACTGAGCGTTGACTGAGCGGTGTGAGCGTTGACTGAGCGGTGACTGAGCGGTGACTGAGCGATGACTGAACGGTGTGAGCGGTGACTGAGCGGTGACTGAGCGGTGACCGACGTTGACTGAACGTTGACTGAGCGGTGTGAGCGTTGACTGAGCGGTGACTGAGCGGTGTGAGCGGTGACTGAGCGGTGTGAGCGTTGACTGAGCGGTGACTGAGCGGTGACCGAGCGTTGACTGAGCGTTGACTGAGCGTTGACTGAGCGGTGTGAGCGTTGACTGAGCGGTGACTGAACGGTGACTGAGCGTTGACTGAACGGTGTGAACGTTGACTGAACGGTGACTGAACGGTGACTGAACGTTGACTGAACGGTGTGAACGTTGACTGAACGGTGACTGAACGGTGACTGAACGTTGACTGAACGGTGTGAACGGTGACTGAACGGTGACTGAACGGTGACTGAACGTTGACTGAACGTTGACTGAACGGTGTGAACGTTGACTGAACGGTGACTGAACGGTGTGAACGTTGACTGAACGTTGACTGAACGGTGTGAACGTTGACTGAACGGTGTGAACGTTGACTGAACGTTGACTGAACGGTGTGAACGTTGACTGAACGGTGTGAACGGTGACTGAACGTTGACTGAACGGTGTGAACGGTGTGAACGGTGACTGAACGTTGACTGAACGTTGACTGAACGGTGTGAACGTTGACTGAACGGTGACTGAACGGTGTGAACGTTGACTGAACGTTGACTGAACGGTGTGAACGGTGACTGAACGTTGACTGAACGGTGTGAACGGTGACTGAACGGTGTGAACGTTGACTGAACGTTGACTGAACGGTGACTGAACGGTGTGAACGTTGACTGAACGTTGCCTCGAGCTGCACCAGAAGGAAACAAGCACGTTAAAAAGAAACTCCCCCGTGTGCCTCTGAAGATCCCGGCACTGTAAATAACGTTAAATGTCACACCTCCCACCGTTTCACAGATAAATGAATCCCTGCAGACACGTGGAGAAAAGATGTAGCAGTGCTTCAGTATGAAAACGACCTGAAGCCTTATTAAAGCCAAATTTACAGCCTGCAGTTTTATTGAAGCTACAATAAGCTGCTCTGTTTGAAATATTTAAAAGAAATAATGTACGCTTGCAGCAAGCTGTCAGCTGCACTCGACCAATTTACACAAACACCCGCTGACAAAAGGTTCCACGCTGTTTTGTAGTACAGTATTTTCCCACCCGACAGATCTGGTCTCAGGATCTTCAACACTGACTCTAACAAGCACTTTTCCCGCCTTTCATCTCTCGCTCTCCCTCTCCCTCTCGCCCGTCCGCCCACTCAGCCTCAGAATAGCTGCATTGTTCACTTCTGACTCAAACCCACGAAGAAGACGCCGCTTAAAAAAACGTGACACCGAGTCGCATCACCTTCAGAATTGCTCGACTGTTTTTGCGAAAAGTAAATAACATCCTGCGACATCACGTCAAACATTTCACCCTGGTTCATATCTAAGAAAAGTGCTGGGAGCTGAAACAGAGATCCGACTCCCAGCTAGAACAACATATTACACGATATGAAGCATCAACATCGTTATGTCCAATGGATGCTTCTGTATGATATTAAATTCTCCGTGTTTTATATGAACTTTTCAGGCTGTCTGTTGGCAGCTTCATGTCCTGCTTCAATAAAACAGTTTGGAAGTGTTACTTTCATTAAAAAAAAAACACTGATTATTGAAATTAATACACACTGATGTCCAAAACTTTTCCAAAATAATTTGTGCAGCCAAAAGCTGGAAAAAATGCTTATTTTTCCTTTTACATAACATTTATTAACGATGGCACTCCTCCTGTAATTGGACCGTTTGTAAAAAGCATCCTAATTTAATCTGATTTTATTGATCTCTGAGGGGTAATAAACAGATATGAGGTTTTATGTAATTGGTGATTGCTGAGTCGGGGTGCTCCAACAACTTCATATTGTACTTCGATAAAGTCGCTGCTTTCATTTAAATAAATCGACTCCACGTGACAAATAAACTGCTGAGCGGACAACCTGAGAAATAAACATTGATTGATTTAATATCAATAATATGTAAAAATCCAAACTGTTTGCCTGTCTGACCTCTGACCTCTCGCGTCCCCCCATGGCAGGTACGCGTCGGCGATGACGGACGGCTCGCAGTACTTCATCCTGCTCATCATCTCTGACGGCGTGATCACCGACATGGCGCAGACCAAAGAGTCCATCGTCAACGTACGGCGCCACTTCCTGTTTTCTCTTTATTTTAATAATCAGTTCCTCCAGGAGTTTTTTTGTGATAAAAATTTTTGATTTTGCAGCAGATTTTCTCAAAAATTGCAATGTAATGTAAAGTTGAGAATGAAAAATGTAAAAAAAATGTTAGCACTACCTGATGAAGTAATAAATCTGTCATCACTTCCTGTGATAATAATCCTGCTTCACATCACAGAAATATTTTGGTTCTAATCTTTTTAATGAATTTATTGAACTTAGAGAACCGTGGAGATAAAAGTTCCTAAAAGCTGCTAAAAGTTCCTAAAAGGTCCTTAAAGTTCCGAAAAGGTCTAAAAGAACACATTTCACTTCCTGTTTCTCCTCTTGTTCCTGTTTCTCCGGTGAACAGAGTTTTATTTGGTGATGAAAACAGGAGCAGAGACTTTCTGGTTGGAAATGAGGAGTTATTGTTATTAATAGCGAGTTTTATTTGAAAAGACTTAATTTATGATGTTAATACTTTCAGCACAGATTGTGATGACGACATTTTTTGTGGAAAGATCGCAGCAATACAAAAAAAAAGACTCTAGTTTGCTTGAATTTGTGTTAATTATTGTGATTGCACGATTTCCTAGAGGGACTGATTATTGTTTGAGCTTTATTTTGAAAATCATCTTAATTCGTAAACGTACAGTGATGTACGATGTTTGATGTTTGATCTGTGATTATTCAGCTGGTTTGCTAACGTGACCGTGATGACGATCCGATAAAGCAGCAAACACGTAAAACAGGGAGATGAAGAAAAGCTGCTGTGTTTGTCTTTTCTGTCTCTCATCTTCACTCATGAGGGAAGGAGGAAGAGGAGGGAAGGGAAAGGAGGAAGAAGAGGGGGTCAGTCTGCCCCCCTCCCCCATCCTGCTGCGTTCAGCTCTAATCACTCTGCTTTCTAATTAGAGTCATCAGAGTTAATGTGTGGAACCATTTTGGCTGAGCTCGTAAATTGCCCCCCCCCCCCCCCCCCACCCCAGTGATGTAATGTTATTGTAAGATTGGTAGAGTAATTATTTACTCGCTCGCGGAGGATCCTCGCCCCTCGTATCTCCAGCTATTTGTCCGTCCATCTCATAACCGCATGGAGTTATGAAACACTGAGGAGGAGAAAAGCTTCATTCATCACGGGAACTGTACTCCAACAAGATTTAATAAACAATATTGCGAGGCAGGGCAGCAGCTCAGCCGCCGCTCGGGGCGCCGGAGGAAGTAGACGGGAGTCATTTTTAAACTGTCAAGCTTTTGGGAAGATTTAGACAAAGTTGTAGATGCATGAAATTGGAAATCTGGAAGTGGCGGAAACAGGAGTTTTCACGGAGGGCAGATGGAAAACCGTCAGTCCGAACAAAGACGCCGAGCTTTTCCATCCAGTTTCCTGGACTGATACGCTCCGATTTACTGAAGCTTAGCGTGTGTAAAATCACATGCAACTGTCACGCCACCCGCAGATACATGTTCAAGCTGATCCACCAACAACGTGCAGTGAGGCTTGAGTCTTTTAAATGTGGGTGTGTCTACTTGAACGTGTAAAGTACCAGGATGTATTTTATGGACGCAGGAAACCAAAGAATACGCAGAGAACGAGGTTTTACACCCGTTTAAACATTTCTGATGTCAGAGGCAGAAATTATTCAGACAGGTCATCTGTCCAGAGATGATATTTCAGAGTTATTGATGAACTGAATGATGATTGACAGCCAACAGCGTGCTGTAGGTATCTCTGCTGGGATATCTCAGTCCTGTTCTTCAGGGAAGCTGGCCGGGTCCTGAACGCGTCGCTGTCCCTGGTCCTGAACGCGTCGCTGTCCCTGGTCCTGAACGCGTCGCTGTCCCGGGTCCTGAACGTGTCCTACAGGTAGCTTAATAAGGTTCCCACTGAATGAAACCAAGTCATCACAGAAAGATCTGGACCTGCTGCTCAGTGTTTGTTGGAGGATCTCATCCGTCGTCCTCTTTTATCAGATGTTGTTTTTCATGGCTGGAATCACTTTAAAACACGTAAACACATCATTTAAACAGTAAATCACCTGCAAAACGGGTGCAAAATAAATGTGCAAACACAATTTTAGTTCCCTTTATTCCCGATGTTAGTAAATCCGGCCCTGAGATTTAACGTACAGTTGGTATTTTGGTTTTTTTATTTCCATGACGACCTGCAGGATTTAAAACATGTTTCCTTCTGTTCCTCTGCAGGCCGCGTCGCTGCCCATGTCCATTATTATAGTCGGAGTCGGACCAGCAGAGTTCAATGGTGAGCAGAAGATCATTAATGTGTGTGAGCATGTCCTCCTTCCTGTCTCCTCCTACTCGGCTCCTTCATGTCTCTTCTTCGTTCTTTCTTCTTAAATGAACGTCCACCTCCTCACTTCCTCCCCTCACCTCTCCTCCTCACCTCCCCTCACCTCTCCTCCTCACCTCCTCTCCTCCTCACCTCCTCTCCTCCTCACCTCCTCCCCTCCTCACACTCCTCACCTCCTCTCATCCTCACATACTCTTCTCCTCACATACTCTCCTCGTCACCTCCTCCCCTTCTCGCCTCCTCACCTCCTCACCTCTCCCCCTCCTCACCTCCCCACCTCCTTACACTCCCCACCTCCTTACACTCCTCACCTCCTCACCTGCCGGCTCCCCGGTCTTGTTGCGTCGCCACGGTGATCACGCTTCCCTGTTGATAACGTCCGGCTGCTCGCGGCTTCACGTGTTCTCTGGTCGGCGCTGCGTGTTGATGACTGCAGCGGTCACGTGTCTCCGTCGCTGTAACATGGCCGCCGCCTCCTCACAGCGTGACTGATGTGCTTCTCTCTTCAGAAATGATCGAGCTGGACGGGGATGAAGAGAGGATCTCCTCACAGGGACGCTTCGCAGAGAGGGACATCGTTCAGGTTCAAATCATTATATTATTACAACTTTATATCTTTCTGTTCTTCTCTTCTGATTCTTCTTTGATGTTTTAATTCATTATCTCCTCTTTCCATGTGTCCTCCTCTCCTCTCCTCTCCTCTCCTCCCCTCTCCTCTCCTCCCCTCCTCTCCTCTCCTCTCCTCTCCTCCTCTCCTCTCCTCTCCTCTCCTCTCCTCTCCTCTCCCCTCCCCTCCCCTCCCCTCCTCTCCCTCCCCTCCCCTCCTCTCCTCTCCTCTCCCTCCTCTCCTCTCCTCTCCTCTCCTCTCCTCTCCTCTCCTCTCCTCCTCCTCTCCTCTCCTCTCCCCTCCTCTCCTCTCCTCTCCTCCCCTCCTCTCCTCTCCTCTCCTCTCCCCTCCTCCCTCCCCTCCCCTCCCCTCTCCTCTCCTCTCCTCTCCTCTCCTCTCCTCTCCTCTCCTCTCCTCTCCTCTCTCCTCCTCCTCCTCCTCCTCCTCAGTTTGTTCCTTTCAGAGACTACATTGACCGGAGAGGGAACCACATCCTCAGCATGGCTCGTCTGGCTAAAGAAGTTCTTGCTGAGATCCCGGACCAGTTCCTGTCCTACATGCGGACCAGAGGGATCAAACCGGGGCCCCTGCCACCTCCTTACACCACCTGCCCTCCACCAGCCCTCCACCCGCTCCTCACCAGACGGGTGAGCCGGATCTAAAGGCCGTGGCCTCCCCCCAGCTCCTCTGGCCTCTGCTCTTCTGTCTCAGCTGCTTCTTCTCGCTACTCTTCACTGGAAGCTCGTGAGCTCGTGGCGAACTCCGCCGGCTCTCTCATCTCGCACTTTCGGGAATGTTCGGCCGGGAACGGTGTTTCGGGGAAAACCCCGAGTGGGACGTTTCCACTTTTTTTTTGGAGGATGTGACTTCAGTGGACGAAGGTGAGGGTGCTGAAGGGTCCTGGTGGCGGTCTGAGGTCACCTGGCTGCACCGGGAGGAGAGAACGGAACAGAAACTCAGGCTGAAAGGGTCCAAAATGAAGAGGATCGCTTTGGAAACACTGTTCTTCTGTCTGCTCTTTCTATTTCCACTTCCTCTTGACTTCACAAAAAAACTCTCTTGATATCTAAATGTTTACAAAATGAAGGACTGGGGTGGAGGAGGCTCTTTTTCTACCGATCAACGTGAAAACGTTCAGATTCCTATTTTTCGGCTGCAGAAACGGGAGCTTGTGACTTTGTACAAAAAAACTGAGTGTGAACTTTTTTCTTTTATAAATGGAGCATGTGCTAGTTTAACAGAAGCATGCACTGTTGTCCTGCGCTCAGGGCTTCGCCTCCCCCCCTCCCCTCCTCCCTCCCCTCCTCCCCCCGCTGCCACATCTCATTATGAACAAACCCACCTGAAATCTTCCCACGCTCTTCTCTTCTGCTCCGTCCACCTGGCTCCGCTCAGAAGGAAGGTGGCGCTGCCCGTGAGTCCGGTCCGATCAGATGCAGCAGGGACTTCAACCAGCCTTACTCTTTTTGTCAGATAACATTCGTGGCTTCTGGAAAACGTGGATCTCCGAGCCCAGAAGTCAAAAACACACACATCCCGCCACCCTACCTGACTGTGCATCGCGTCTTTACTTTCATGAAATCACACTTTTTTTTATTCTCTTTTACGTCTCTACCTCTCACTTTGTTTAGTATTGCCAAAAAAACAAAAACAAAAACAAAAAAAAGTTGTTGAAATAACACGTGTTGTCTGTGATATTCGGTACGTCTCACGAAATATACAAAATGTTTCAAGCTTCAGGTTGACAACGATGGCATTTTGGTTGCTATCGAAGCAGGTGGTAGCAGCACACTGTGAATACGTGCACAGAAAACAGTTACCCATGATGCAACCTGCTTTTCTTTCAACAACTATCAGAAGTTTCATCTGTGAAGGACAGTTTTTAGTTCCGTGTTTTTAATGCAGCCGTGTTGCAACTAAAAGTTGAAGCCATTAATAATCAGTGACCCCGAAGGTTTAGTAGCATCTCGTCAACAGAAAACGGTTTTTTCACCTCCTGAAGGTTTAAAGGAGCTTCGTACTGACAGCGGCTTTAAATCACAACAGTTACACTGGATTTCACTGGCGGTCTCCCACTGGCTCCGCCCCTTTTTGGGGTTCACAAAGAAGGGTGTCATCTGCAAAGAATGATCTTTAAATTAAACAGCTGTACACTGTTGTAATCGACTCTCAGTATATTTCATCAAAATATTTTACATTTTTGGTTCCAATCTGCCTCTTACTATGAATTATTGGTCCTTTAAGCACAACAACAGATTGAATTCACGCAACAGATTTCTGTTGTTTTACCTGGTTTGGGATCAGCTGGAGCAAACGTGATGTCACATATTTCAGTGCACCAATCACGGCGTCATAATATAATGAGAGTTTTTACCTTTGCAAGCAATGTCAGTGAGATGTGATGAAACCAAACCTACACAGTCCTGAAGAAGAAAATCAGGCTTCGTTTAAGTGTTATATTGAGTATCAATATGTATGTGAATGACATGTAACGAGACAGTTAATAGTTACATAACACAACGGTCAAAGTTTAGCATTTTCCAACTGCATTTTAAACTGGAAATACGGTGCAAGGCAGTGCTCAATGTGGGCGGAGTCAAATGTGACCCGTCTTAATGCACAGATTTCGTGGTTTACGTCTGTTTCTGTGGACGATTTTAAAGGTTTCCGTCATAAAACTGGGTTTCCGTTGTTCTCCACTGTAACTGCCGTGAGCATGTAGCTGCTGTCCTCTCCCAAAACGTGAGCTCCAAACCGTCCAGAGCCGGCGAGTGTCCGGGGGTTTGAAGATCAAGGTTTTTCAGGTAATTGCACTGTCACTTTTAGATGAGTTTCAGCCCACAAATGGGCGTCTGAAAACTTCACAGTGGGACTTTCAGTAAAGCACAAACCATTTCCTGTCAGACCGGCGTCCAACGCCGAACCCAGAGAAGCCCTCTTTATTCATGATAATGTGAAGAACAGCATTTTACTCTGTTTTTTTTTAGGGCCCTATTCAGTCAAGGAATCAACTTAAAGGAAAGTTTACAACATTTTTCTAAACTCACGCCTCAAAACTCCTGATGGACTTCTTAGTTTAACGACGCTTGGATAAAACGTCTACTTCCAATCTGCTTGTGAAACATTTTCTTAGACGTTTCTACACTGTACAAAGTTCTGCCTTTTTTTTGTGTCAGTATACCGAATGTGTAATGCTGCTTCTTTACTTCTCATACAAGTATTACATTTTATACCGAGGCCTGTAATCATATTTAAATCATGACTAACAGGCCTTATTAATGTTTATACGTAAGTTATTCATATTTAAATCATGAACGACAGGCCTGTATTTTTTTATAAACGGTCAGGTAGTGATGTGTTTCATGTGTGCGAGTTATTTAAAAGTCGACCTCCTGATCGAATCTGTAGCAACATCTTTCTGCCAAATTTGACATGATGTTACTACGTGTAGCGTCTCATCCTGGGGAAAAAATGGCTATTCAGTTTGACTGAATAGGGTCCCTGTGTGTGGTGGGGGTGGGGTGGGGGTGGGGGGTAGCTTTGTTCTCTATGGTATTGTTGTTTCATGACGGGGACTCACAAGTTACAAGAAGTGGGGACGCCGAATTGCACAATGTAGCACTGATCTCAGGTCTGGTTTGAGACACCAGGCTGATCCAGGTCGGACAGAAACAGGCTTTTTATACGGACATGTAAATATGGTTTCTTCTGTAAATATTCTCTGGAGATGTTTTCTGGAGAGTTTTCTGCAGTGAACTGCCGGGACTCTGATTCTCCTCCCGAAACACGAGGCAGGGCCTTTCATTTATTCTGTCAGCTTCTCACACCCACTCTCTCGTACATACTGTACATGCGGTGTATGTGTTTGTATATGAAACATGCATGACACTTACGTAACAGCGACGGCTGTGTGAGGAAAAAAAAGGGTTTCTGGCTTGTTTTGTCAGAGAAAGTTTTATTTCACATATTCTGCTTTTAAAAAGTTACAGCCAACTGATGATGAATTAAACACATGAAGATTCATTATTTTGTCATTTTAATCTGGATGGTCATAAAAATACACACAAAGACAATCATGATATACTTGAACCAAATTATTTTGTATCAGTTTCAGTCAATAACTCCAAAAATGTTATAATGTTCAGAATGAATTTAAAGAAATTGATTTGGATCCACAGCAACACTTTTCTCTTTGACCATGACTCACATTTTCACCAATGAAACAATTTGGACCAAAGATTTAAAATAATGAGAATACCACACGTTGAAAACAACTCACCATTCGCTAAGCCCCGCCCCTCCAGTCCAAAGCGTGTAATACACCCGCTCGGCCACCAGGGGACAGCGTGTCAGAGCGGCCGTTGGCGTGAAAAGTAGACGCACGTCACGTGTCACAGATCATGTGATGTCGGGAGGCGGCGGACTTTCAACCAGCGTTCACGTCCAGGAGAAAGTTACGTGGAGAGAAATCTTTTTTTTTTTTTTGATGCCTCATGCTAACCCACGTGATTATATTTTTCCTAGACCTCGTGGTTTTTGATGCCTCGGTGACAAAAAGCTGTGACACCGACACGCTGCCCTCTAGTGGACTGGAGGGTGTGTTGCACGCTTTGACGTGACACCGGGTTGAATCTGCTACCTTCACAAACAGTAGATAGTTTATTGGGACATTTACGACAAAATTCTTAGTCATTCTCCAAAGAAAGGGTTCTGGATTTCAACTTACTTTTTTAAGGGTTGCTCGGGTACAATAGTAAAAGTCAAAAGAAATAAAATTAAATTTGGAACGCGGGGGTTGATGCTTAAAATCCCAAAAATCACTTTTCTCTCACTGATTTGTAAATATCCAAAGCTTGACAGGCCTGATGTTCCTCGGGACAGCTGATCAATTATTGTTGAAGGGTTTAGCAAGTGTTCATTTGATTTTTAATCTGGATTTCGTAAATAGGTAAGCATGAAACCCCGTTTTAATATCTAGAAAACCCTGTCAAGTCCAGATGCCAACGATGCTGCATCACACTAATAACTACCAGATCATTATTCTATGGTGTAACGTCTTGTTTTGAACTTATGTAGATCTTTTCTTTGGGATGCAACGATTTGCCCTCAGGAGGTTTTAACGAGTGTGACGTCGCCTCTGAAGCTGCGTCAGCGTAGCAGCAACAATCAAAAGCATTTATTGTGTCGAAGACCACAAGGACGGACAAAAAAACAACATTAAGGAAGCAGGCGTGCACGTCGCCGCCTCCCAGTGCATCCCTGTATGTCAGCATGCCGGGCCGTACGAGCGCCTGCGTAACCTTCACATGTAAAACATGAACGTTGTTTACTGTAAATTATGATATTCGACAAAAGTGGTTTAACTGAAAGCTTGTGATGATGATCCTGTCGTATCCTGGTGTTTCTTTTAAAAGCATGCAGTACGTTTGCATGTCGATTTGTTTTTTTCTAACAGATGCACCAGTGAGTGTCAACAAAAAGAATAATCGTACTTCGACATCTTTGTGTGTTATCTTTGAGTATTTCATTGAACTTTTTTGCCTTAAAAATCTCACTGATCAATCTTGGAATTGTGCGATTGCCTTCAGATGTTTCTTATGATTCTTCTTTTTTTGTGGTTTTGTTTTGATGCACAGCCACTTGTGTCAGACTCATTTCAGCGTTCTGCTCTCAGACTCAGTGGTTGAAGTGATGTGAAGAAGAGGGAGAACGATCCAGACAGAAAACAACTGGGCTGCCTCGCTCTCAGAGGACAGCGTCATTCGGCTCGGAACAACGTGGTCCGGCATCATGCAGCCGAGTTTAAATTTACAACAGATCTGTATTTTATTTAAAAAAAAGAAACTGAAACAATTCATCTGCTCAAATTCATCAAGTGTTCATTTATTCATCGGCCCTCAGATTCATGACTTCTGCATGATGCTTGTAATTACACACAAAGACCAGATGATTTATCCATAGATGCATCCTGTTAATCAACATCAGAGTTTAGTGATGTTACAAGTTCTACTGTTCCAAACAGGAAATATGGAAACCACAAAGATTGATGGATTTAAAATGACTATTTCTGTAAGAATTGAAATCTTTAAATAAATATTCCTATCAAATGTTTCTTTTTTTTTCTTACCATGGTTGTCTGGTAAACAACATCACATCTCACTGTTGATGGACATCTCTCCTGATCGATGCTGCCAATAAAATCTCTTCCAACAGAGCCGGCGTTAAACCTTTAAAGTGTTTATCTGACGATCTCCTGCGTTTTATCAGGCACACGCTGTCCATCTTCGGAGATGTCGTCTCACTCCGTATGAATTTAGAGGACAGAACCAGTGTGCCATTTGTCTCCTCATGTCGGACAGTAAAATCTATATCAGGACAATCAAAAGAGAAGGCTGGTTTTATTTCATTTATTTTTTAATGTATTATTTTATATTTCAGGAGGAAATCGGGCATTCATTGGGGACTATTTGTAGCGGCGGATTAATGCACGTTCGGTTCTCTGTTTAGTGTTCCCACCAGCAGGGATGAACAAACTGCTGTGTGTGTTCATGGTAATGAAGGAAGATGTCACACACGGCAGCGCTGTGGCTTTTTGATGTGTTTGAATCACAGACTGAATATTAAAGAGTTCGTAGCTTCAGGTCTGTAAAATGGTTCTGATCCAGAAGTGTCTTCAGCTGCAATACCAGCGAGTGCCACTAGAGGTCGGCTCCAAAAAGCTCCATAGACTCCCATTCAACTTCTCTCATCAAATCCAAAGTGAATAAAATGTGTCCATCAGTTATCTCGGTGTTGTTAGCTAAAGTCACTCCTTCTTCTTAGTTTTCTGGAGGTCCATCTGAAAATAATCCCTCATTCATTAGAAAAGAAGATTCAAGAAGACCTGCTTTTGGGGGCGTGTCTGTTTGATTGACAGGCCTGTGGTGCAGTCAGGTTACAGCTATCGGTGGGCAGGACGTAGTATCGTCAGGTTTCCAATCAGATCGGTCAGATCCACCGCTGGCTCCTCCCCCAGCTCGTCCAAATATGGTCACTTCCTGCTCCAAACCGCTCTGAACTAGCAAAGATGGTGACGGACAGAATCTGAACTGGAGGATTCATAACGTTCACAAACCAACAATGACATCACTGCTGGTTTGTGAACAGCTGTTATGAATGCTTTCATGGTGAGTTTAGGTACTCTTCATCAACTTCAAGTCAGTAAATATCACATGAGGATCTTCCGTCACTGATGAGGACAGAATCATCTGGACTCACTAGAAGTGAAATGATGAGCATCACAGTGCAGTAAGTGCACTGAATTGTTCATGTAGGAGCTAACTGGCAAATAAACAACTTTTATTATCTCTTCTCATCTGTTTTGATGAAGAAGAATTTGTGTCCAGTCTGAATTGTAGTTTGATTACTAAACAGCAAAGTGTTTATAACAGATCTTGTAGGTGAACCCGAAAGCGGACAGCTTCATTTTTTCTTAATTTGTCATTCATCCACTCATCATGAACTTTCAGTTTCCTTCAGCCCCTGGCTGCGTTCCCAAACGTCAGATCCAATCAAAGTTCTGCAGATTGGAGGTCCTGATGCCGGCGGTCTGGTCTGTGTACAGCACATGCCAAAACACATCACACACACACACACAACACACACACACACACACCACACACACACACACACACACAACACACACACACACACACACACACACACACACACACACACACACACACACACACACAACACACACACACACACACACACACACACACACACACACACACAACACACACACGACATCCAAAACACATCCAGAATGTGGATGTGTCAAGAACCACAAAAGCTTATTGACCAGGACCCGATGAGTCGGACCTTCAGGTGGTCTGTCCTTCGAAGGATCCTGAATTGGATTCTTTAAAGCTTTAGTGCCGGACTCTGAAATATAAATGAGCCAAACAAGTTCACACAATGCCGACTGACCACCAGATCAATCTCTGTATCTCACAGTAGAGTTCTCACATCCCTCGATGAATGAATGCTGGCCACGCTCTGTGGGCGGAGCATGTGCACCAGAGACTTCAGGTTTAGTTGTATGGTTACTTAAAGAGAGATCAAATCATTTCATCACGCGGCTCCACTCGACTTTCCAAATGTTATCAGACCGAATGGATCAAATTCTGGTCATGAAACTTGTCATTTCATGTTGTGATGCTCAAAACAATTTAGTGATTGTGGATAAAAATCCACCATTTTAAATGCACAACGGTAATGATGGGCGGGGCTACAGCAAAGATTACGATATCACCTAAATCTATCGTATCTTCCCCACAGTGCACTTAACACTTGCGTGCTTGAGCCTGAACCTGGATAACTAATTCTGTTATGATGTGACGATGCTATCCTAAATGCTTGGTGAGGTGGTTTGGGTTCAAATATGTCAATTTTTTAGATTACGGGAGCTTCATTTTCATGCTTTTAATAATAACAGGGATATGAGTATGGACTGGTAATGTTTAAAACAAACAGCCTTGATAGTTGTTTTATGACAGGAAACGGTCCTGTGTTAAAGTCCAATATTTTGCCAACCATCCATCCGCCCCGACCTCCTCCTTCTGAAATAGCCACGCTTCGGGCTTCATAGATGTGAAAGTTTCAGGTTTGGAAAGCGTGAAACTTACACGTAGGTAAATGTCATGTGACCAAGGTCCAGAAGGATAAATCACACACTGCGATGTAGAACGATGAAGTTTGAATACAGGAGGTGGCGACATTTTTCATGAGTTGTTTTGTTTCGTAACCGCAACTGTGTGTTTTAGCTATAAGTCTCATTTTCCTGTAAATCACACGGCTCTACGTGTGCAGTAGGTTTCATTTTCATCCATTTCATTTCAAAGCGTGTAACTTTCACGTCTAGACAGCGCAAAGCGTGGCTATTTCCATGATACCGGCTCGCCCTCTGCCAACTTTGCAGCGATGTCACCTCACTTCCTCGTTTGCTTCCGCATTTATTACGACAGCCACTAGAGGGCGCTGTTACTGGAAAGGAAACACGTGGGGGAATTTACTTGAAACCTTACTCTGGGTTGTAATAAGTTGCTCGCACAAATGGACAGTGGGACGTTTTTTACGTAAGGGATAGTCTCCACTAGTTCATCCATTAAAGCTGATTTGAACAACAGGCAGACACACAAACACGTTTTTTGGTATCACTTGACTCTTTGTGAAACTTTATACTGTAAGTCTAAGCTCTAGTCTTTTAGGCACAATATGAAACAGACTATATTTGGACTCCAGTTTATCTGAAGGGCTTTGAAAGGAGGTTTGTGTTTATGAAGTTTTCTCATGGCAGCAGCAGTCAGTACCATCAGACACTGAAGGGGTTCTCGTCACGTTGAGCCATCTGGAGTTTTCGGTTGAAGGATTCCTCAAAGCCCTTTTTTATTTTTTACATTATCTGACACCAACATTGCTCGCACGATCACATTTTATGGACTCTGCTTCATTATTTAGTACTTCAGGGAGTGTCGAGGGACAAAACAAATCGAAACAAAAAAAAAGCACATGGCTTTTTTAGAAGAGAAAGAACAAAACATAATGAGGCCTTCATGGTGTCGGAAACCAGACCTCCGAATTTATTACAGAAAAACTGTTTCGTGCGCATCAGCATCGCATGTGATGACTTTGTTCTGCATGCTGTGTTTTTATTCAGTGGCTTGCTGAACTGGCCATCCAGCAGGAGATGCAGAGGCAGTGTTGTGTGAGAGCGTGGCGGCCCTCCTGTCTTTATAAATACAGCTTCATTATCTGGCACAGTTGTTCCACGCTTTCACTCAAATGTCCCCTGACAGATCCACTGAAAGGGTCCGATGGCGAGAGACCGCCAGGCCCTGATGGATACCAACGGTTCACTGCCGCTCTTCAGAATAGCAACACAACAATCGGTTGATGCTGTTGGGAAGCGATCTGACATGTGAGGAGCGTGGGCTGCTCTGTAACAAGTGACAGTGTGCTAATTACAGCCAGGAGACTTTTCTTTCTCCTCTTCCTCATTTCAGTTCCGTCCAGGATTTAATGAGCCCTCGTCGCTATCTGCTCTGCGCGTCGATCTGCATGTTACTTTTACCTTCGTGCTGAGTTATTATGTCATTATATCCACCTTCCACTTGAAGCTATAAACAGACATTTTAATCGGCATCCTCAGTCCCACAAACATGTAGGTTAATATGTAATGTGAAAGAAATCACAACCACAGGAATAATATCTGCTGCATTCAGGAATTTTATATTACATTGTGACATTTATATTAGTGGCACGATTACAAACATGTAATTATTCATACGTAACTCATAAAAATATGGTGTTGAATAAAATATGAGCAGCAAAAAAAACACTGAATGAGGCAAAAGGCTGTAAAGGCTTTCTATAAAATATAAGTAAAGTACGATTAAATAAATAAAAGACAAATATAAAATGTGAAGGTTATATCGCATAAAAAGTATTAGAAGAGGGTTTTTATGGTGGAGTAGATTTCTTAGTCAGGTCGGCAGCTGATGTGTGAAACAAGGTTGTTTTTTTTTTCCTGTTGAGGCTTCTGAATATTGTAGTTATGAGCTGCTCAGCTGCTTTGCTCTTCAGACGAGTAAACAAGACATCGTAATAATTGAGGCGACACAACTGTGCGTGTGTTAACAGTGTTGACATTTCTTCAGTCTTTTGCATCACTTTAGCAGCGATGCGGTGAAGCCGACCGTCAGTCTGAGAGATGAAATCTGTTACAGAGTTGATCTTTGAGGTATTCCCTGTTTGATCTCGGTTTATTGGTAGTCATATTATTTTTAGCACCGGACTGTCAGCCCAACCAGCAGTGATGTCATCAACCATCAGTGATGTCATTAACCATCAGTGATGTCATCATCCATCAGTGATGTCATCGTTGGTTTATGAACATTATGAATCCTCCAGTTCAGATTCTGTCCGTCACCATCTTTGCTAGTTCGGAGCGGTTTGGAGCAGGAAGTGACCATATTTGGACGAGCTGGGGGAGGAGCCAGCGGTGGATCTGACCGATCTGATTGGCAACCTGACAATACTACGTCCCGCCCACCGATAGCTGTAACCTGACTTCACCGCAGACCTGTCAATCAAACAGACACGCCCCCAAAAACAGGTCTTCTTGAATCTTCTTTTCTAATGAATGAGGGATTATTTTCAGATGGACCTCCAGAAAACTAAGAAGAAGGAGTGACTTTAGCTAACAACACCGAGATAACTGATGGACACATTTTATTCACTTTGGATTTGATGAGAGAAGTTGAATGGGAGTCTATGGAGCCGGAGGCTTTTTGGAGCTGACCTCTAGTGGCACTCGCTGGTATTGCAGCTGAAGACACTTCTGGATCAGAACCATTTTACAGACCTGGAAGCTACAAACACTTTTATATCCAGTCTGTGTGCCTGCCTGGCTGTTCCTTCTTGCTTCCAGTCTTTATGCCATGCTAATTTAAGATAAATCTAATCTTACAATAACTCACAACATGAGGGGAAAACTTCTCACATTTAAAACAGGTTAATGGTTTTGTTCATCGCTCCATCAGACCTCCGCTTCATCTGATCTGACATGGACCTCTGGGGAATCTCGTGTCGTGGCTTTTCTCACTGCAGGGACCGCCTGCATGGAGCGTTCAGACTCTGAAGCAATAAAGCAGCCTTGAACAAGCTCAGCATGAAGCTGATATCACTTGATCGGATGCGAGGAGCTGCTCGGGTTTCCGGGCTGCCGTTTCTGCCGGTTTTATTTCCCTCGTTCCCCCTTTTATCAGCTCATCAACGGTAAGATGCCCGCATGCTGAAATAGGCAGTGATGAGTAATGGAATAAGCAATAGTGTAAAAATTTTATGACACACACCTCAAAAAACCCTGCAGCCAACACACAAACACACACCAACCCTGCAGTAGGCAGTGTGTCCGGCCCACTCAGGAAGTACGAGGATAAAAACATCCTGGCAAGTACAAGGCTTGGTCCTCGGATGAATATGAAGTGTCTCTGCTGCTATTCTTAGACGTGGATGGGGGCATGTTGCTAAATATAACCGGATCGTTTTATGCCTGATGCTCTATTTTTACTGAAGCGGAGGCCTTCCTAGGCTGTTGTGGTCTTTACTTAGACTATTACGTAATAAACAAATCTCAAGGCGTGATGCAGTGATGCAGAATGAAGTCCTCCATCATCCAATCCAGACGCAGAAAGGTGTGCTTTAAATAAAAAGGAGATAGATGTGGAAGGTTTCCATGCAGGCTGTGTTGTGGGGATTTCTGTTTTTTTGAGGTTTTTTTAAATGTGTGCTGGAGTCCTGACGGGGTTAGACAGCCCGGAGGACGGCCTGTCAGCTCGCTGATGTTTGACAGGGAGAGGAAGGTAATGAGTCGGTCTTCGGGGAGATGTGTCGTCTTGAGTATGCAGAAGTAATAACATTAAAAAAAACGCAGATTTTTCAGTATTCGAATTTGGACTTTGGGACAGTTAACTGCTTGTCTTGGCGTGGTGAGAAACGAGCCTGTCCGGACTCTGCATCTGTGATGTCACACATGTTCGGCTCCGTCAACGATCGACTGGCAATACTGGAGAATAAAAATGTGACAGTGCCGTAAAGGATCTTCGAGAGATGTGGCTCCGTTTCAGAGTTTATATAATCTGTGTGCACATCAGTGTAAACGCCTGAATGCATGTTTTTAACAAAGTCAGTGTCCACAGAAAATACTGTCAACAAAAACAGATAAAGAAAAATGAGAAGTTTTGATTTCAACAGAGCTTTGTTGATGTTGACTAAGTCATCAAAATTATTACTATTCTCCTTTATTTGAGGCTTTTAAAGTATAAGTACCTCTTTAATGTAGAACACCTTAATACTTGAACCAACCAGCAGTGATGTCATCAACCATCGGTGATGTCATCGTTGGTTTGTGAACATTATGAATCCTCCAGTTCAGATTCTGTCCGTCACCATCTTTGATAGTTCGGAGCGGTTTGGAGCAGGAAGTGACCATATTTGGACGAGCTGGGGGAGGGGCCAGCGGTGGATCTGACCGATCTGATTGGAAACCTGACGATACTACGTCCCGCCCACCGATAGCTGTAACCTGACTCCACCGCAGGCCTGTCAATCAAACAGACACGCCCCCAAAAACAGGTCTTCTTGAATCTTCTTTTCTAATGAATGAGGGATTATTTTCAGATGGACCTCCAGAAAACTAAGAAGAAGGAGTGACTTTAGCTAACAACACCGAGATAACTGATGGACACATTTTATTCACTTTGGATTTGATGAGAGAAGTTGAATGGGAGTCTATGGAGCCGGAGGCTTTTTGGAGCCGACCTCTAGTGGCACTCAGTGGTATTGCAGCTGAAGACACTTCTGGATCAGAACCATTTTACAGACCTGAAGCTACGAACTCTTTTATGTCTGTGGTTTGTACGCTTCACTCCTCGAAGAGGTAAAACGTGACACTGACACACCTCCCTCTAGTGGAAAGACAATGGTATTACAAGCTTTGGTACGAAGCTGGGTTATTCATTCAGGTGTAGGTATGAACATTAGTCATAACACTTTTCCTGGTATCTCTCCTTTATTCTGGGTCAATGCTGCAGTTTAATGATGTAATCTATTTATTTGTGTTGATTGTTTTCAAAGAATAAACATCAGGATATTGCCAGCACTGACATAATGTTATGTGATAATGGCAGAGAATCTTTGTTTTAGCAATCTGAAATATTGTGTCAATCACAGAATTAATCAGAGCATCCTTCCAGGCTGTCTGACGTTTACCTTTTCTCCAGCAGACTTTCTGCCTCTCGTTACGTTACACGAAGCGGGATGAGAGGAAGTCGGTCCGCCACACTCAGAGGGACACCACACCGCTATCCAACAGACAGCAGAGGAAAGACTCGTCCCTCTGTCAGCTGACCAGCAGACAGCAGGAGGAGGAGTCACGTGACAGACCCACTCAGGTGACCAACACAGGAGCACCTGTCATCACAAACACTGAAGTCAAACGGACGCACATCCTTAAAAATACCAGATGGGAAAGATGCAATGCAGCATCTACACATATGTGCAAAAATGAGATGAACAAGTGAGCAATAAATGATTAATGGTCAATTTACTGGTGGGCCTCTGAAATATTGAGAGACAGCTCAGCCATGAAATGCAATGTAAATGGATCTATTTATAGAGGGAGCAGATGAAGTCATGTGGAACGAGCCGGTCCGGGGGGTGGAGGGGGGGGGGGGGGGCTTGTTCATATCGCTTTTAGAGGCAAATGATGGGGGATGAAAAAAAAACACACTTACACCCACATTTGCATGTAAAGCCACTTGTCACGCCTACATTAAACTTTCAGACACACAGCAGGAGGAGCAATAAATAATTTCCACATGGAGGAGAGACGGAGCCTCCCACGCCTATTAAACCCCCCCCCCCCCCCCCGCTCTCACTTTGTCTCCGGGGATTGTTTGGGAGTGAAAAGGAAGGGAAGTGACATGTTAAAACCCCTTTTTATTAATTCTGAGACGGGGGGAGGGTTAGGTGGTGGGGTGTCACGGCGGGAATGGGGGGGGGGGGGGGGTAGCATGAATAACTTAACACACAACCCCCGAATTGGTGGGCTAACAGTTATAAAATATGATTGTGTTTGCAGCAGGAGCTCCATCACAGTCTGTTGTCTTAGTGTGATGTTCTGCAACATGCTACATACATGTCATGAGAACCACACGCCAGTGGAAGCAGCCTGGAGTTAAACATCTGCATTTAGCACCTTCATACGTCGCCCTGCATGTCCATGACTTGGGTGTTTAAGTATTTAGTGACTGACCTATTTCTCAAAAAGTTCTACAAAAACACCAGACGGTTGCATTGAATTATTGGATTTATCCACCAGTTATTTTCTGGATTTCTTTGGTTTAGAAAATGCCAAGAAATAGTGAAAATGTCCATCACAGGTTTCCATGAATCCTTATTTTGTTTGAAGATCAAAGATATTGAATGTATAAAAACATAAAACTGAAAAAACTTGAAAATATTCAAATTTAACGGGCTAATTTTTGGTATTTTTTTGTCATCTTTTCTGCCACATACATATTTACAGTATATATATATCCTGTAGTTTTATAAGTTGACTCAAACACAATTACGACACTGATCAAACCCCAAAAACTTCAGTGTGTGATGAATAATTTAAACTGCAGGGTGATTTCAGTCTCTTTAATCTGATGTCCATCACTGCAGCCATCAGTGGGCTGTATTATTATTACTGTATGATAACTCATCATGGAAGGGTGGGAGTGCACTGCCCTCTGCTGGTTCCTGTGTCCACGTGCAAATGTTATTCACACGTGTGGACACCTGAACGCAGCACCCACAGCTGTGATGGTTGAACACCTATTCTTTTGTAACAATCTCGAAGCATGAAAAAGATGTGTTGAGTCAAATACTTAAAACATGCAACTTATTTTGTCCACATACATGTTCCTCGAATGTCTGCAGTTCCTCTGAAGCATCACAAACATCTGAAGAGGCAGGAAGATGATTGGCAAGTTAGAGTGAATTTAAAAGATATTTTTTACTTCCAAAATGTTTATTTTTTTTATTTCTATTTACCCTATGATGACAAAAATCTGCTGTTTTTTTTTTTTTTTGCAGAACACTGGAGAGTTCTTACTGAATTAGACGCATAACTCTTTGACTGAGCTGCTCACAGTTCATGTAACATGTGACCAGAGGTTGTCTGGTTATAACGGCATGCAGGAAAAAACATCTGGCAGCTACAGTTAGTGTAAACTTCTGTACATCATCCCAAACAGGCCGCCGTCAGGCTTGGATATTCTTGTTATACAGACAGGTATAATTTTTGTAATATTTCTAAACTGAAACATCTTTATTGCTTCACTGTAGCCCGGCACACACTGTGACTTTCTACTGAAACTTTCTGGGGAAACTCCGACAATCTGCAGCTGAGCAAAGAATAGATTAACCAGAGATTCATCAGCATGTTCACCCCTTAAAATAACTTGTTTTTCCAGGCAGGATATCTGCGTGATTATCAGCAGGGTGAATTAACTCTCCTGCATGAGAACAGAACAGCTGACACCTCACGGGTTTAAGGGACTGAGAGGAGCCGGAGCCCGACTCACTCGTGGCCCCCGAACACTGAAGATGAGAGGTCTCTGGATGCTGCTGGCGCTCGTGGCTGCGGCCAAAGCTGACAAGCTCTTCATCGGGTGAGTTCATGTGATTTATTGTGTTATTCAAGCTCTCACTTTGTCACTCTTTAAGCCAGTTGATGGTTTTTATACTCGGAGCCCGGCCGGCAGAAGAAATCATACGACAGTCTAACTGATGTGATAAAGGACACTTCCGTCTACATTTGTGGCTCCTAACAACCATTTATTGTAGAAAACACTCAAAGAAATAAATCGTATGGTAAAAACACAGCAGTGAGCTGTTCTTGGTTTCCTGTTGTCAAACTGGCAGAAAGTCCTTTTTTTTAAAATATGTAAATAAGGCTAAAAAACACACACATCTCTAAAGTCTCTAAAAACCTATGTAGACTCATACTTTACATTATCTAAATATTCAAATATGCAAATAGACAAAAACAATAACCTCTCAATGTGGAATCATGGGGCTGAAATCATGAATTCATATGAAAATAATTTTTTTTTAAGTAAAATGAAATGAATACTCTCCGGTGTTCCTCCACTGGGATCCACTAACAACTCAATCAATCTGTGTCTGTAATTATAGAGCACATTTTAACCTATAAAATAAACTTCAACTTGCTTTTCAAATGAATGAGATTTTCCAGTAACTTGGCTGTGATTTAGTATTTAGAGGAAGAAGATGCCGTCTTTATTATTTGGCTGAAATACACTCGGCTCTTATTGCCTTCTGCTCTGTGTGTCAAACTCAAGTTGTAAAAGTGAGTTCGTTCTCGTTCTCGTAGTCGGAGCATTAAATCCTCCTTTTCTCCTCCTGAACTCTGCAGGTCGGTGCCAATAAGAACATTTACAGCAAACTGAAATAATAATGAAACGGATTTCTTCCAGAGATGAAGTCCTCAGGGTCAACCTGCAGTCGGAGGAGCAGATCCAGCTGCTGCAGAATCTGGAGACTGAACAGGAGGGGGAGGTCAGACTCTCTCTCTCTCTCACACACACACACACACACACACACACACACACACACACACACACACACACACACACACACACACACACACACACACACACACACAAACACCTACGTTCAGATTTTCTCTTCTGCTTCTGTCAAACACTTCATGAACATCTAAAAAGCACTCAGTGTGATGATGCCGCTGAAAGTGTGTGTGGGCTGATAGTCATCATCATCATCATCATCATCATCATCATCATCATCATCATCATCAGAGTCGGTGCCTCTGCAGTCGTTCTGCTCGTCACCTTTCAATGCATTAAAAACTAGACGTGAACCTGTCGTCTCCTTTGAAGACATAAATTCATGTAAAATACATAAAAGGAAATGTTTAAACTCCAATTCATCTTTTAGGTATGTTATTGTACAGAAGCATCACTGACCCGTCTTCCTCGTCTCCGGTCCCATCTGTGTGGTTTCTGATTGGCTGTCTGCTTCCAGCTGGACTTCTGGCTCCACCCGGTGTCCGCCGAGCTTCCCGTGGACCTCCGCGTGCCCCGCTCCAGCCTGAGCTCCGTGAAGGAGTACCTGCTCGCCCACGGCATCCCCTTCACCGTCATGATCCAAAACCTGCAGGTGTGTCCTCCGTGAGCGCACACGGATGTCCTGCTGTCCCTCACCAGAGCGGTTTGATTCTGAGAATGAAATGTCCCGTTTCAGGAGCTCCTGGATGAGGAGAAAGCTGAGATGGACCAGAACCAGATGAGGGAGCTCAGCAGCAGGAGCTTCAACTTCGGAGCGTATCACCGTCTGGAGACGGTAGGCCGTTCACATGTTTCCTCCACGTCACACTCACAGGAAACCCTTCATTTAACTCAGAACCTCCTCAGAACCTCCTCAGAACTGCCTCAGAGCCTCCCCAGAACCTCCTCAGAACCGGAGGAGAATAATCGAGGTGTTGTGGTTGACAGAAACATGTTTCAGCCCTCTGCTGTATGGAAACCAGTTAAAAAGTCCTGCTGGCCACCACAAAGGACACTGAATCAAAGTTGTATTTTGAAAGGGTTAACATTACTGCACACTTCTGAAATCTTACTAAATTCAAGTTAAAACTCAGATGAAAGAAACAATTTGATTATTAGCAACAGAAACATAATATCTGCAAAAACATTCCATCAATTACCTCCTTTGTTGAGATGGTGGCCATTTTGAAAAGGTGCCCTGTTAGCCACGCCCCCTTCAACTATTGCATCACTAAGAGCCCAGGATGTCCTCCAGACAGGACAGTAGGAGTCTATTAGATCTCATAAATAGTGTTGGACTGAGACGTCTCAGATTCATGTCCCCCACAGAGGACAGAAAAGAATGAAATCAGTAGCATGAAGTCTCAGAGACACGTAGTGATGCTTCAGGCTTCATCATGTATAACTACTATATACAACTTTATACAACTTTATATAACTTTATATAACTATGGCAGCAAAAAGCCAGTTAGGAGCCCCGCGTTCCTTCGTTCGGTGTCACCGGTCAGCAGGTGTCGCTGATTGTTGCCATGGTAACACGCCTCTCTCCCCTCTGCGTTTCCTTCGTGAGGAGGTCGGTTAACTTCTCAGACATTTAAAAACTGACGCTGCAGAGTCTGAAACATCTTCGTGAGACTCAACTCGGATTTATTTCCTCTGCGTGTGTCTGTTCACACACACTTCCTGTTATGTGATTATGGCCGTTGAAAAGGTAACTTGTGAGTTGTGTTTGATGTTTAAACTGACGTCAGTGAGGCGCATAGATACAAATCTGGGAATTTGTGTGACTTAAGAATTATTGTTATCAGCAATCTGCTTTAAAAGACGGCAGACTGCCTGCTGGGGCTGTGCAATATATGGATATTATATGGATATTATTATATGAGACTTTGTGATGTGACATTGGTGTCTTCTTTTCCTGGTTTTAAAGGCTGGATCACAGTAAAGTCATGTTATCTTCTGAACTTAGCAGACTGCACCAGCTGTTTTATTACGACAAGTCGGGACTCTGTTTAAAATCTAAATAAAAACAGAATGCAATGATTTGTAAATCTCTTAAACTCATGTTTAATTACAAATAGACCAAAGACAACATATCAAATGTTGAAACTGAGGAATTTTATTGTTTTATGTAAAACAAACTTTATTTTGAAGTAATGGCAGCAACACGATTCAAAAAAGTTGGGACAGGGTCATGTTTACTGCTGTGTTGCATCACTTCTTTTGACAACACTCTGTAAACATTTAGGAACTGAGGAGACCAGTTTCTGGAGTTTTGAAAGTGAAATGTGGTCCCATCCTTGCCTGATATAGGATTTCATTTTAAGATGCACCAAATTATTTAAAATGACAGAGACGACACTGATGTATTATTCCTGTTTGGTATCAGACGGGTCTAAATTGTCCTGCTTCTCGTGTTTCCTCTCAGATCTACAGCTGGATGGACACTCTGGTGTCTCAGCATCCCAACCTCATCACCAAGGAGGAAATCGGGAGATCGTACGAGAACAGGCCGATGTACGTGCTGAAGGTAGGTTCATGTTGCAGCTTCACGTCTCTGGAAACTGAAAGCGACGAACATTAATGTTCCATTTTGAATCAAAATATTTCAGAATAAATATGGATTTTATTCTTTTGTATAAATTAATGTCCAATCTAGAAAAAAAATCTGTTTCCTTTTATTTTTGGGAGAATAAGTACAAGCTTGTCAAACACCACGGTGGGCCAGAATACAGAAAGGGAGGGCCAAAGGTGGCCCGCGGGCCCCAGATTGGGATGCTTGTCTCTGGAAGCACAGGATTCAGTTTGAGCAAACACACACACACACACACACACACACACACACACACACACACACACACACACACACACACACACACACACACACACCTACGTAGTACAATAAGTGTCAACTTTCTGTTCAGTTCAGCACCGGCGGCTTCAAGCGTCCGGCCATCTGGATGGACACCGGTATCCACGCCAGAGAGTGGGTGTCTCAGGCAACGGGCGTGTGGACCGCCAACAAGGTACGACAGCCAATCAGAGCTCTTAGATTTCAGGTGCTTATTTTCACTTCATTATGAGGACGAAACTTCTGTTTTAGAGTTCTTTTAAAGATTTAAACACAATCTGTGTAATATTTTTTTACAACTTTGCAATGTTTGTGTAGAATTATGAAATAGACGACGTAATGTTTGTTTTTCTTTCCGTCTCCTTGTTAATAATCTTTCCTCTGATGCAGCAGACTTTGTTTAGTCCACATTAAACTGTCCCTTAAATGTATATTTTCCTTCCTTTAACATCTCTGCTTCGTGCTCTTGCTCAGATCGCCTCTGATTACGGCGGCGATGCGTCCCTGACGTCCCTCCTGGACACCATGGACATCTACATGCTGCTGCTCACCAACCCTGACGGCTACGCTTACACCCACAGCAACGTACGGCATCACCACTCCTTCACATCTGGTTGCATTTGGGAAAAAACATTCTCATTTTCTCTTTGATTTGAAGCCGTATAATATCTGAATGGCCCGTACATTCAAATATAGAACAGAATGTGTAAACGATGAAACACACTGACTACTGTGTGATGTTCAGAATCGTATGTGGCGTAAAACCCGCTCCATGACGTCCGGATCCTCGTGCCGCGGAGTCGACCCCAACAGGAACTGGGACGCAGGCTTTGGTGGTCAGTATCGCAAAGACAGTGAACGCATCTCACGAAGTTCATTTTTGTAGTATAGTGCACACAATAGGGAACTTTCTTGATTAAAAAGAAGCATTCTGCAGATACAGATAGAAACTGACAGCCAAAAACTAAATAACATTTCTCTTTCAGCAAGTTTTAAATTCATGTTTCAGTACAAAAACACTGAACGAAAAAATAATGAAGTGCGTCTGAAAAAAGTATAGTTTTGTGATAAATAGTTTCTGTAAATAAGAGCCTTGGTGGTCAGTGGCCACTTTATTAGGTACACCTGTACTATCTAATGCAATTCAGTGCAACAATTCTACCACCTAAACAAAGATTATAACGTTCATTTTTGTGTGGACGTGGTCAGAATATGATGCAGTGCAGATGGACCTCCAGAAAACTAATAAGAAGGAGTGACTTTAGCTAACAACACCGAGATAACTGATGGACACATTTTATTCACTTTGGATTTGATGAGAGAAGTTGAATGGGAGTCTATGGAGCCGGAGGCTTTTTGGAGCCGACCTCTAGTGGCACTCGCTGGTATTGCAGCTGAAAACACTTCTGGATCGGAACCATTTTTCAGACCTGGAAGCTTTGTTCACTTTTATAAACAGTCTGTGAGTACAACACCACAGCTAATTACAATCTCAGTGCTAAAACACATGTATAATAAAAATAAAAAAAAACTAAACAAAAAACAACAGGCATCATAAATGAAGAGTGTCTGGCAGAGCAGTCGTATTGGATTACATCATGTGTACCTGTAAGTATCTGTATGACATGTACAGGTGTATAAATTCAACGAGATGTCTGAGATTGTAATGTATATAAAACCCTGCTGACGTCTGCCATGTTTCAGTATTTCTGTGAGTATTTGATGTGAACTTGTTCCCCTGCAGGCCCCGGGGCCAGCAGGAACCCGTGCTCCGACTCCTACCACGGCCCCTCGGCTCACTCTGAGGTCGAGGTGAAGAACGTGGTGAACCTGATCAAGAACCACGGCAACTTCAAGTCCTTCATCTCCGTCCACGCCTACTCTCAGCTGCTCATGTACCCGTACGGCTACTCCTGCAGAGATGTGCCCCATCAGCCCGAGCTGGTAGGAACCGAGAGAACGGAGGAAAAAACGAATGTGACACATGCTGAACGCTGTCCCACTAAACTGTCTGTATTCTCAGGGAGACGTCAGCAATTTCTCACCTCATTAAAGTTTCATAGCTAAAAATTCAAATAGTTTCCTCCAGGGTTGGTGAGTTAGAAACTCATCACGACTAAATATGACAAATTATCTGCCCTCACTCAGCCGGCTGAGCGCTTTCTCAGCATTATTCTGCTTCATGTCGGGACGACGGGACAAATGAACTCTGAGGAAACAGACGTACAGAGCTGCAGTTATTCACACGCAACTAAACGCTTTGACTCAAATTAGTGGTTTTAGGGTGAAATGATAAAACTGCTGTAGCTTGTGTGCCTTGAGGCTCGCAGAGTTTTTTAAAACATTTTTATTCAGGTCCCCTTTCCAGAAGCTTTCCGTTTGATTCTGGCTTTGTTCTGAGCAGAAACCTTCACAAGCACACGTCTGTAGGCCTTTTTCTCATCTCAGTGTTGTGCACTTTTTTCTCCTCTGCAGGACGCCGTCGGCAGAGCGGCGGTGCAGAAACTCACCTCCCTCTACGGCACAAGGTACAAGGTCGGCAGCATCTGCAAAATCATCTGTGAGTAACTTTTCCTTATGTTTGTCTGCGTTACGACGTAGAAAATCAAATTCTAGAGCTGCAAATGTTACAAATGCATCTATTGTGTAGAATAAAATATCACCTTCAAACAATTAATTTGATTTATATCATAAATCATATATATGTTCCTGTTCGTCCCATCAACCATCGCCTGTCTCCTCCTCTCCCCTCAGACCAAGCCAGCGGCGGCAGCATCGACTGGTCCTACAACCTGGGCATCAAATACTCCTACGCCTTCGAGCTGAGGGACACCGGTCGCTATGGTTTCATCCTGCCAGCCAATCAGATCATCCCCACGGCCACGGAGACCTGGCTGGCCCTGAAGCACATCATGGAGTACGTCCGTGACCATCCTTACTGAGGAGCACGGATGGAGGAGAAACTTTAAAAATCACCCGACTGAGCTTTTATTTTTACAGATTTTCTGATCTTTACTCATCAACCTGTGATTAATAAAGTCGGTCTGTGTTTCATCGCTGCTTCATGTCTGTGTTTGATTCTTTCGCTGTGAGAGAAGAGTTTCAGATTGTTATATTATATATTATTATCATATTGGTGCTGTGATTTGCTCTGACTTGACTTTTGGCCCACAAAAGTGCTGAATAAACTGCAGTTATTTCTCATTAGTATACAGAGAGTTGACACTTGTTTGGTTCTTACCTTGAAATAGACCTTGGCCTTGATATTATAAATTTAGATTCAGCGAGGTTTCATTGTTAGAACAAAGTCGAGTCTCCTTTGTTCTTGTTGTCATCTTCCTTGTCATCATACAAACTCACCTTGAATCTCTGCTGCCTCGATTGTTTCAGGGACAAATGGTGAGTAAGATGCCAGATTTTTCTGGTTTTGGAAAACAAACAGTTGGATGAGTAAACTGCAAGTTAGAGGAGCATCACCGTTAAACTGACCTGCACGAGGAATTGGATGTTAATGGGCCACCTGTGGTCAAATGGTGGCACTTTGCAGGTAAGACATATTTTGTTTAAATGCCAAATGAATTCATTTGTTTACCTGTTGAAGAAAGCTTCAGAAAAAAGAGTAACTTCTTGAATAAAAAGTGTAAAGAATTATTAGAGTTTTGTTTAATTATCAGATTTTGAGCATGTAATGAATAATGTTTTTTTTTTTAAGCACATCGACTTTATTGTCAAAATTTTAGAAAAAAACGAATGTTAGGAACGAAGGTCACGACATCAACACGTGAAGCATTAAATATACACTAAAACATACATCTGTAACGAGGCAGAAGTGATGAGAGGTTTCATGTCGGGGACGCAGATGAGCAGACGTGTTCAGTTTTGAATTGAAGGTAATAAAAAACCTTTAAGTTAAGTGTTAGAAGAATTACTCAAGAGGCTTGGTTCAAAATCAAACACATCGGAGATTTAATTCTTGCAAGAAGGAGCAACTACATGCACCCTCAAAGAGAGGGGTCCAGCTGGGCTCTCCCCAGCAGTCCTTCTTCAGCAGTCCTTCCAGCCTGGCTCTACTCAGCCGGGCTCTACCCAGCCGGGCTCTACCCAGCCGGGCTCTACCCAGCCGGGCTCTACCCAGCCGGGCTCTACCCAGCCGGGCTCACCCCAGTCCTCCTCTGCAGTCCTCCTCTTTTCCTTTCTCCTTCTTCTCTCACAGTCCTGGTCTTCCTTAGGGCAGCTTTTATAGTTGACAAACAGTTAACAGTCACTCCCATTCCCTTTGTATCTGCTTTCGTTTGGTAATACAGAGTTGGTTGTAGGTCACAAGATAAGGACAACGGGGAGTCGTCAATTAGATGCGGAAAGAATCACTTGCAAATAAGACAGAAAACAAAGGAAACTTTTCGGAGCCTGCTTGACAAAGACTTTCTGGAGCCACAATGCAAACGAGAGGAAGAGACAAATCCTTTTTCTCCATCATTAAGGAATAAGAAATGTGTTTGGGTTTGTTAAAGTTCAGTGAAAAGCTATTTGTAAGAGACCCTGCAAAAGAAAAAGACCTAAAAAAATAATAATCTGTATCTAAAGTTCAACAACCAACCAAACAACTGCTCAATAAAGTCATTAATTGCTCTGAGATTCATGCATTTTTAAAACCAATTAAGACTCTTCATGAAAAACCTCCTCTTGGTGAATATTTGACTGTTAATTCAGCAGTATATAAAAAGGATGTGTTCATATAATTCATGATATTTTATCCCAGCAGTCGTCTGACGATTCTTATTTGAAATTTGTCAGTGAACAACGTTAAATTATCCGAATGCTAATTTTCCTTACAACCTATTGTTTTGAATAAAAAGGTTTTAGAGATGAAAAAAATGAAAGTAGTCGGTCCCTGTATTGAAATATGAAGGATTGTTCACGAGCCAGCCAGCTGAGTTCTCCCTGTGGGTGGGACGGAGTGTAATAATCAGTGTTTGGAGTTCAACTCAAAAGTAATGAAACAACAGCACGACTTAAATACAGAGCCAAACACAAAGCATCAGTAATTCGGGATTAATCAGGACACACGTGGATCATTCTTCTTTGTACAACACACTTTATTCTCCGTTAATTGTTTTCTGAGGCTCGTATCCTGTTTGATCTTCTCCTCTCCTGGTCTTCCTCTCCTGGGACATCCTCCCGAGAGCCAGATTTATCACTTGGTTTTACAGTTTTTGACATTTCAATACTGGGGATGTCCACGTTTTTCTTATTATCAACAAATCCAATGTGCAGATTAAAATGAATAATTAATTTTATTTCATTGAAAACCTTTTTTTTTTCTGTGTTCGTCAAACCTGTCTCTGGCGCACCAAATATAAATTAATCCAACTCTGAAAATAGTCCCTATTAAACAACACAGTTTCCTCCTTCGCGTAATGTTTGCTGAATTCTGCAAAAACAGCTTGTATAGAAATTTAGGAGCCTTCCTAAAAAAGATTTATGTCCTCAATACTGACTTTTTCTTGTTCTCTAGTGTTGTATATGTTGAATTAAGTTTATACATTATTCAGAAAACATTTAACATTTGCAATTTCTGGTGTGTTTTGATTTTGCTTTTGTAGAAAAGCATATTGATATTTCTTAAAGCAAACTTTGGCATCTGTTGTACCAAAAATAAGCACTGTGAGTATGGACAATTAGGATACACCCATTTTTTCACCAAATGTAAAATTTTTATCAATAAAAATAGGTTGTTGTAATCCAACCTGATTGATGTTGTTTGGTGCATCATTTCCTTCAAGTGGTTTCTGTGTCAATGAACACAGTTCATAGTTGTTTAGTGTTTTGGTCTGCCATTGAAGTTTCAGGGAATTTTGACTCAGAGCATGAACCATAATGAACCCAGTATGGCTCTGCATGAACCCACAGACACTCATTACATATTCAAAAAAAAAAAAAAAAAAAAATCCGTCCGCAACTTTATTCTCGGTTCCCATATTTCCGACAGCACGTGAACGCGGCAGCAGGCTGACTGGCTCAGTGAAGATGGCGGACTGTATACGTGTTCCTCTGCTCCTGCTGTTGATGTGCATCTTGTCGTTTGTTCATGCGATTCGAGGAGAAAACAACGCCGTCGCCAAACTCACTGCCAACGCCGAAAGCTTCCAGAACCCAGCCGGAGGTCCGGGGCCCGCTGCGGTGAACCCGGGAGCCGCTGAGAGGAGCCTGGGCGCCGGGGCCTCGCTGCCTCGGAGGCGCCCTACCGGCTGGAAGCTGGCTGAGGAAGCGGTGTGCAGGGAGGACCTGACCCGGCTCTGCCCCAGACATTCATGGAACAACAACCTGGCGGTACTGGAGTGTCTCCAGGACAGGAAAGAGGTGAGCTAGCGGGAGTCGGTGCCGTGGTCCCGGGGAAGGAGAAGGGTGTGCCGGCTGAACGAACCGGCTGGCGTTAGCTGCCAGTGCTAGCCAGCTGTTAGCCCCGTATTGCTCGAACGTCACGCCAAATCCCGACCGGAAATGCTGCTTTTTATGAGTCGTGATCTCATTTTTGATACGAGACCCACCGAAAGACAACATCAAAGACATGTCCGGTGTCGTCAGGGTCCGGTCTTCCCTTCGGCATGATGCTACACCACCGACGGCACTCGGCTTCTTTCCGACCTGGAGGTTCCCCTCAGTTAGCTTCATGTTTCACCGACATGCACCAGGTCGAGCCAGAGAACATTTACATGTTCTCCGTTGTTCCAGATGGATTCTCCAGTTTTCATCAGCTTCTTGTCAGTGAGCTCAACGGGATCATCGGTGTAGTACATCCGGACTGATCTGGAATTACTCAGCGTTTCATCTGGCTCCAGACCGGAAGTTGTATTTACTTAATAACAGGCTGGTTTAACCTGCTGTTACTTCTGTAGGGAAGGATGTGGTCGGATGGAGGAACCCGAACCTGAACCTGAACCTGAACCCTGAACCGCTCTGTCTGAGGACGGTTCGCTTCTCTTCCAGGGAGAGGTTTGGGTTTCCTCCTGCTCGGCCGGGCAGCACCAGAGTCGGGCTTCCTGCGGGTTCCTGTGGGTTCCTGCGGGTTCCTGCGGGTTCCTGTGGTTCCTGCGGGTTCCTGTGGGAGTGAATGTTGTCCCGACATGTTTAAAACAGTGCTTGGGTTTGGGCAGAAATACAACGTTTGGGTCTGATCAGGCTGATTACTACCCAGCTGATACCTGATCAGAACACAACTTATGGCGCAAAGGTGACACATTCATGATCAAATCCGGCACCAAACATTCAGTATTTTCTGTAAATATTAGTTATTTTCACTATCGACAAATGTTTCTGCTATTTCTTTGATTAATTGATAAGTTTATTAATATATTGCCACAACAAATTTGAAACACAAATGTCTGTCGGAGTGACAAGGGGCTTGTGAAGCAGTCCTGAACTGAAAGCTCGTGGATCTGAGCATCTTGAGCCCACTCGGGTCTAAAGATAGTAGTTTAAGGATGGTGGAGGATTACTCATCACTCACTCAGGGAAGGAAGAAGTCTCGTCTCCCAGCTCGTGGCTGATTATCCGGCCGGCAGGTTTCTTCGGTGACCTCCCGGCCCGCTGGAGGCTCCTTCAGGGATCATCTCTGGTGTCTGCTGGGTGACAGCTGCTCACTCACTCGTTTGTTTAAGTTGATTAGCTGCATATAAACAGCAGACTGAGACGCAGGGTTTTACAATGCAAGTATATTTTTTCTTAAATAGTGTCAGTATTTAAAAAAAATAAAAAAAAAGTTATTTCCAGACTTTCTATCATGAAAAATCTTAAAAACGTTTAAAAATTTGCATATCTGATTTAAAAAGCAGTGTTGATGTTTTAAAAGCAGGTTTGAATGTGTCAACAGTCGATGGACAGAGAGCTGCTGGGGAAAAGATCAAAGGTGGATTTTATAAACAGTAGAAGTACTCGGTGGGAGGTTCGTATCCATAAACGTGAGGAGGAACTTTTGGTGTTTGGTTGCTTGTCTGATAGAAAAAGTAATTTGAATGGGCCAAATTGGACTGTTTTAGTAATTGCAGTGATTTAATGGTTATTTTTACTATTTCCCAACGTTTTATAGAAAAAGAATATGAATCAAGTAATTGGCAGATAAATCAGGAATAAAAAGACTTGACACATGCAGCTTCAACTGGACGATCTACAGATGAATCAATCAGGAAATAATACTTCAATGTGGAGTTTGCATGTTATCCTGCGTCTCCGTGGTTACCGCCGGATGTCCCGGGTTCCTCCCACAGTCCAAAGACGCCAGGTGCATGTTGGATTAATTGATCATCTAAATTGTCTGTAGGTGTGAAGGGGAGCGAGCTTTGTAAGAACAAAGCAGGGACATAATAATTGATGTAAGGATTCATAAAACATTTCCTCCAGCTAAAAGCTGAGCTCCATGGAGGGCTGACTCTTGTTAAACATGTCCTTGTTCTTCATGCTGTTGTGAACTACATCTGCTGACTGATTTTTATCACCTTTGAAACACTTTTAATGCCACTGAGAATTATTTTTAATGTCACAACAGAAATGAGCATGAAAGATAAAAAAAACATTTTTTTCTTTGGCAGAGGTTTTGATGTTGAGAGCAGAGTTTAGTTTATGATGACAATGATGTAATTTGAGGTGCTTTTGTCTTGTTTCCTTTCTCAACAAAGCAGCGTGTTTCATGGGAATTTTCATTTCCATGTTTTGTTGTAATTATTTAGTTGTTCACCAGGAACAGCTGCAGGTTCCCAAAGAGAACTTCCTCGTCACTATTTTTAGTGTGTGTGTGTGTGTGTGTGTGTGTGTGTGTGTGTGTGTGTGTGTGTGTGTGTGTGTGTGTGTGTGTGTGTGGACTCGGACATCGTAGCAGAGTTTAAGGTCAATATTAAAAGAAGCTTTGAGTCTTTTCTTGTCTCTCTCTCTGGTGAAAGGAAAGAAAACCACCCAACTCGAACCCTTTGACAGGTTTATTTTCTGGTATGAATTTAATGCATTTGAAGGCCCAGTATTCCTGCGTTTGGGTCAGATGTCCCGTCTCTCTGCACCCATCAGGAGTGCCACCTCTAAGGCTCTGAGCCGCCCAGCTGGCACTGCTGCTGTTGTCTGCTTCGACGGTGAGATTAAGAGCTGCTTTTAGACTCAATGGCATTTTTGTGTGTCTCTTGGCTGTCCGCTGTCAGGCCTGCTGGTGGCTGTGGTTTTGTGTACGTGGTGCGGAGCCTCCGAGTCCGGAGGGTGGAGGCTCTGGACCAGAGCTGGAAGCTGATCCCTTTTTAAAAAAAACATGTTTTTTAAGGAGGATATGAGAGCAAAGAAATGTAGGAGCACAGTGAAAAACACCACACAGTTCATAACAAACAATTTATTATGTACATTTGTTTAATGCGTGTGTGTGTTGTGCAGTTATGACATGAAAACAGGTGGACGACTTTAAGAGGAAGAATGCAGCATGACCTGAAATACTGACAAAGCTTTTTAAAACATTGAGATTTTTTTCGTTGAAAATCAGACTTAGAAAACAGATTTTAAATTTTAAAGCACAGTTGTTTACTGAATCACAGCTTTGTAAATACACATAAGTTCTTTTTTAAAACATTTGAAAATTTTCTATAAATATTGAAGCCCTGAAACAACTTTTTGAAGAACTATCGACTCTACATTCATTCACCTAATTTTACACAGATGTCCATGACGTGATGGCATTTCATCTCCAAGAGATCAAAGGGTAAATTCACTGCGACATCATGATGTTCGAAAAAATAAAAATATTCTGGCCAGTTATTCAATGTTATAACTCAGGAACAGAAGGAGAGATCGTGATCATATTTTACATTTAGCATTATAACCGTCTCCCAATATATTTAGCAGAGATCAGTAAATTGTAGCGTCTCATGATATTCTGAAAGTGAGGCGTTTAGGGGACATCTGTAAATTCTGACGAGCAGTCCCTTTGAATATCTGTCACATGATGCGTGTACATCCATCCGCCACCACGAGGTTATTGTCAACCTTTGAGAAACATCGAGATGTCTCGGCTCTGTCTGTTTTGGACACGAGTTAATCGTGAGTCATCTGTACTCGCTGTTATCGTGGTATGATCATAACTTCTGTTCTCGTATCATAAACGAATCCAAAATGAACATATGTCACCAAACGAGAAATGTGAGAACGTACATGTTGGCACTTATTAAAGGTGTGTGTGTGTGTGTGTGTGTGTGTGTGTGTGTGTGTGTGTGAGAGAGAGAGAGATTTAGTATTAATATTTAACTTAGCATGGCATTGCTATTCTGTTACACTCTGGGTCCAGTCGTTTATTGTTTCAGCCCACTCATCCATGTCGATGCTGTTTATACCGTCTGCCTGTCCACAGTACTGTTCTGTTCCTCTGGGATCAGTCTAAGCCCCGCCCACACAGGTCAACTCAGGTCAACGCCCGCAGCAGGAAAATAAGTTGGCGTCCACACAAACGTGGCGTTCAGTGGGTTCCTCAGAGACCGAGGTTTAAACATCATGTGAGCTCCTCATGCTACTGCAGGCTAGACTCGATGTGAACACACGCCTCCATTACAGACACGCTTGCAAGGGATTATGGGAAGTTATTGGTGGCAAAAGATACACGGATGTATCTTCAAAATGTAAATAAATTTTTTTTTAAAAAAGGCTTAAACTTAAAGTTAATTACTTGAACTAACCTCTCTTCTCTCTTCTCCTCTTTCAGGAAACAGAAATCGCAGCAGAGTGCAACCATGTAAGTGTCCCTCACAGGCTCCCGTAGGCCGTCGGCTAGCAGGACACGCACATCAGACCACAGAGGGAAGAACTGGACTGAATATTCAGCCCAAAATAAAACTGGATTACCCAGCGTCCACCACCATGAAACATCAAACGTCTAGCGTGATAAGATACGATAAGACTTTATTAATCCAAATTGAGTTGTTACGACAGTTTAAGAATACAGGTGGGAAAAGAGAAATACACAAAAGAAAAAATGACAAGTATGCCTGCAATAAAAAAATAATACAAATATTATTTTTTTGAAGAAATTAAACAAATAAAAACGAATGTATAAATACACACACAAGCAAGCTATACACACTAAATACATAAAACACACCTTAAAATATATTGTTAATTGTAAATTTCCCAGGATATACTGTATATTGTACATCAGTGATATGGATTGTTTTATAAGTGATGTGCATAGCATATATAAATATATATTATACACTGTAGTATAAATGTGCAGAATAGTAAATAATAAAATGTATGAGGTACATCTGTAATGTTTCCTGTTTCTCGTCCCTCCAGCTGCTGTGGAACTACAAACTGAATCTGACCACCGACCCCAAGTTTGAGTCCGTCGCAGTGGAGGTGTGCAAGACCACCATCTCTGAGGTGAGTCCCTGAAGCTGAACCTCGACAGCTGAGCTGCAGCGTTTCATCTCGGCTTCCAGCAAAGTTATAAAGAAACCTCAAACATGTTTGTAAAGAGCTGAAACATGCAGCCTTCAAACCGGAGACGTTTGTTCTGGAAGAGCGCAGAAGTCTCTGAGAGAATAATAATAATAATAATAAACTTTATTTGTATTGCAAAAAAGTACACAAGTCATGAGTTTGGAGTGATTGTCTCTGAAGGTAATATTAGGTCATGGCTCAGTTTCATTTGTTTTATTATTTAAAATATTATGTTGAACCAAATAATCAAAAGCAAAGTCTGGTTTTTGTCAGTTTAAAATCATTTTGAGAAGAATTGTGTTTTTCTTCTTGGTGCATCAGTTTTTGAGTCTTTCATTGACTGTTTGGCAGCTTTCACGCTCAGCTCTCTGAAGCAACGTTGTTTGTGCTCTCATTATCTTGATCAATTTAAAACAGCTGTTAGCGGTTGCTTCACTTCCTTTTGCAGACTGCGTTAGTAGCTCATGAGACTGAAGCCGACACCTTCACCGTTTTGGTAACACATTGGCAGCTTTACAAAAAACATGCACATACAGAATCATATTCACCCGCCAGGAAACACATACGTGGATCATAAAGAAACGGAAAACACAAAAGTGATACTGGAAACGAGGTCATGTTTATTATGTTCGTGTTGAAACCGTCCGTCGGCGTCCTCTCCGTGTTTTTCTCGGTGTGCTTGAAGATGTTTTCTGTTTCCTTGAAGCTTTTTTTTCTTAATGAGCGTTTGAAGGTGATTTTCTGGTCTGTCTGATGTGCCGGGGAACCTCTCTGTCATGAGATTGAAGGTGTCTGTTATCTGTAACTTTTCTCAATCCAACATCCAGACGCTTCATGGCACGTTACACCCACATTTCCCTTCTCTTTCAGCCGCCCTGTTCTCATCTGCTTATCCACTCTTTGGAGTTTGTCCAACACCTGCTGCCAAGTGCGCTGCAGATGTCCAGTTTCAGAGAGATGAAGTCATCCTTTTCCCATCCGATGCCCACGTTTAGTTTTTTATTGCATATATATTTGCCTTTAAAAAAAAATGTATGAACTGCAGAACCAGATGAAGAAACTTCAAAACAAAACCCATTTTTCAAGGACGGACAGTAAATCTATTTAGACCAGATGGGAGAAAAAGTAACAATGAGGTGACGATAAGGAAAACAAAAAGAGGAATGAATTAAAGGGAACAACTGTTCTCAATTTAAATTATCCAACAAATCATATTAATCTGGGTTTTTATCCGCTCGTCTTCTGGTCTGTTTCAACGTGACGCTGTCGTCTCTCCGCTCAGGTGAAAGAATGTGCGGCGGAGGAACTGGGGAAAGGCTACCTGGTGTCCTGTCTGGTGGATCACCGTGGCAACATCACCGACTACCAGTGCAACCAGTACATCACCAAGATGACCAGCATCGTCTTCAGCGACTACCGGCTCATCTGTGGCTTCATGGACAAGTGTCACGACGACGTCAACGTCCTGCGCTGCGGCAGCATCAGCACCGGGGACAAGGTGAGAGGACGTCCAGCCCACCTTCAACCCGACAGTTCATCACGGCTCAAGGCCTATTATTATTATTATTATTATTATTATTATTATTATTATTATTATCAGCATCATTAATAATAATATTATGAGTAATAAATTATTATTGTAAATATTATTATTATTATTGATATTAATCATATTAGGGTTTAAGGCTTGTATTATTATTATTATTATTATTATTATTATTATTATTATTATTATTATTTATCTTCAAATGGCAACAACATCCTTAGGGGGGGAAACAGTGAAATGTCCCACCTGGTTGTCCCTGATGAGTCCTCATTGAGTGACGCTGGCTGCTACCAGCTGTTAGCTGACCTTTGCTCTCTGTGCAGGACGTCCACTCTCAGGGGGAGGTCATCGCCTGTCTGGAGAAAGGTTTGGTGCGGGAGGCCGAGGAGCAGCCGGGGGCACACCCCATCAAGGAGGACTGTAAGAAGGCCATCATGAGGGTCGCCGAGCTCTCCTCCGACGACTTCCACCTCGACCGCTACCTTTACTTTGCCTGCAGAGAGGACCGAGAGCGCTTCTGTGAAAATGTAAGTACATGACCGTCTTATGCACGTGATATATTATTTTAATGCAACTTTATACTTCTGCTCCATTTAATAGGCAAAGAGGCAAATATTGTACTTTTTATTCCACTCTATCATCTGACAGCCTCAGTTACTAGTTACCCTTCCTCTCTGGTGATATTAATGCAGCTTTAAATTTGTAATGTGAATCTTTCTGACAAACAGAAGTGTGTTTTTTTTAAACAAAATGCATTGTTTTTTTTGAGCTTGTTGACTTTTCAGAGAAACACGGTTCTTGCAGAACAGAAATATACAAACATAATAATTCTATGGAATATGATCCATTACTGTAGACTGAACAAACCAACTGCACATAAAATAGTTAAAATAAGCACAACTTTAAATAACTACAGCAGTAAAATGCACATTACATCAACAGTAATATTAATCCAAAACATAATAAACACTAATATGAAGCATTAACTGCATTTTGTTTACTTTTCCTTTTGATAATATTTGCATACTTTTACTTATTTAAGGTTTTGAATGCAGGACTTTAACATGCAGTGGAGTATCAGTACTTTTACTTGACCTAAATACTTCACTGGTTTTAACAGGAAGTGGTTAACTGCATATGAAGTATAACACAACAAGAATCCACAATGTTTAAGCAGGTTTTTTTGTTAAACAGACTATTTTGTTTTTTTGTGTTTTTTTCAGACGCTGGCCGGAGAGGGACGAGTTTACAAATGTCTCTTCAACCACAAGTTTGAGGAGGCCATGTCTGAGAGGGTGAGCGCTCCTTACTCTGTCTATGACGAGAAAACGGTTTTTAATTTTCATCTGCAATAAATAAAGTTTTAATTTTCATCTGCAATAAATAAAGTTGTGTATCTCCTGGTTTAAAGTTAGAAGATGTTTTGCATCGATGGACAGATTCCCGTGTCACTGCTGCAGCTGCATAACGAAGCCTTGTCGTGAAATGTGTCGTCGTAGTCCGGACACCAGACTAAATGAATGTTGTGCTGACGCTCTGCCGTGTCCTCAGTGCCGCGAGGCGCTCACCACCAGGCAGAAGCTGATTGCTCAGGACTACAAAGTGAGCTACTCGCTGGCCAAAGCCTGCAAGGCGGACCTGAGGAAGTACCACTGCAGCGTGGACACCAACATGCCGCGGGCCCGAGAAGCTCGTCTGTCCTACCTGCTGCTGTGTTTGGAGTCGGCTGTGCATCGAGGTGAGCTGCACCAACCTGTCAATCACTCTTCGTTCTAGCTGCTGATCAGTGAACCGGTCAGCTGTGTCTCTGTTTAATCTTGGAAAAAATGTGATTATTAATTTTAATTGCTTATAATTTTAACAAAAAAGTTAGAGATTTCTTTCAGCACAAGTGTAACATTATGCCTTCAAATACTCATTAAAAATAAACTAAAATGATCTCTTAGCTCTTTAGTTTGTGAACAACAGAAACTCAAAGTGAGATTGGGATCCTGTGAACATTGGTGAGGAGGATTTGGAGCTGCAGCTCCATCAGACCAACGTGATCACCTGCAGAGTTTCTAATTGTTTCCTTCAACGATGTTCTGGCCTGATTTTCAACATTTTCCACTCATTAGCGTAGTTTTGGGCTTCTGTTGCCCCCCGGTGTGAAACACAGAGAGGACAGAGGAGGAGAAATAACGCGATTAAACTCGCACTGAGCTGAAAGCCTGAAGAATACAGCAGCTTTCAGTCCTGATTGATGTCGATAAGCTGCAAACGTCCGTCGTCCGCTTCCGAGTATGATGTCGTTACGTCAGCGAGGCGGGAATTGCTTTCATCACGATATAATTGTCTGGAAAATGATATCAGTATTATCGTGAACGATATAATAAGTGCTGCGGTTAACTTCATGCTCTGAGGTCGATGGACACGACTATTAAAACAATAAAACATAATACAGATGATGTGCTGATGTTATTTTCCATCACTAGTAAAAAAAATTTATGATTCATTCCATTAACTCCTATACGTTTTGTCTGTGTGTGTGTGTGTGTGTGTGTGTGTGTGTGTGTGTGTGTGTGTGTGTGTGTGTGTGTGTGTGTGTGTGTGTGTGTGTGTGTGTGTGTGTGTGTGTGTGTGTGTGTGTGTGTGTGTGTGTGTGTGTGTGTGTGTGTGTGTGTGTGTGTGTGTGTGTCAGGCCGTGTGGTCAGCGGGGAGTGTCAGGGTGAGATGATGGATTACAGGCGGATGCTGATGGAGGACTTCTCTCTGAGCCCTGAGATCGTGCTGCACTGTCGCAGTGAGATCGAGGGTCACTGCTCCGGTCTGCACCGCAAAGGACGAACGCTGCACTGCCTGATGAGAGTCGGCCGAGGAGACATGGGGGCCATCGAGCCCAACTGTCAGAAGGCAGTGAGTCACAAATAACAACATATATTATTAAAGTCAGTAAACGCATGTGTGGAGACATTTTTGATGAAGATATGTCTTTTAAACCACACATAAGGCAAGTCTCTGGGACTTCTTTCTGTCATCTACACAATATTATTAAAATCAGAAACGTCCTGCCTCAGCACAACGTGGAAAAGTTGATCCATGCTTTTGTTAAATCCAGGCTCCACTCCTGTAATTCCTTGTTTTCAGCCTGCAGTTGATCCAAAATGCTGCAGCGTGAGCAGAGACGGGTTTTAGCAAGTGAGATCACATTTCTTCTATATTGGCGCCTTCCATAAAATCGAGATTGAACTCAATCTTCTCTAAACTTACAAAGCCGAACTGCAGCTTATCTCAAAGTTCTTATTTTAACCTGGAAGGTTTTTGAGTTTATAAAAGTCCCAAAGAGTTTTAGTTGAAAAGGGTTGCAGAAGACGGCTGTTGCACAACAGGACCTCCTTCCCTCCGAGTCATGTGCCCCCGCTTCACCTGTGTCCAATGTAAGCAGCAACCATCAGTGATGTCATCGTTGGTTTGTGAACGTTATGAATCCTCCAGTTCAGATTCTGTCCGTCACCATCTTGATAGTTCGGAGCTGTTTGGAGCAGGAAGTGACCATATTTGGACGAGCTGGGGGAGGGGCCAGAGGTGGATCTGACCGATCTGATTGGAAACCTGACGATACTACGTCCCGCCCACCGATATCTGTAACCTGACTGCACCACAGGCCTGTCAATCAAACAGAAACAGGTCTTTTTGAATCTTCTTTTCTAATGAATGAGGGATTATTTTCAGATGGACCTCCAGAAAACTAAGAAGAAGGAGTGACTTTAGCTAACAACACCGAGATAACTGATGGACACATTTTATTCACTTTGGATTTGATGAGAGAAGTTGAATGGGAGTCTATGGAGCCGGAGGCTTTTTGGAGCCGACCTCTAGTGGCACTCGCTGGTATTGCAGCTTAAGGTTCTTCTACATCGGATCCATTTTCTAGACCCGGAAACTACGGAGACTTTTATATCCAGTCTGTGGTCTGGACGTGTATAGTTTTGTCTGAGGATGAGCAGGAGTCTTTACCAGGTCACCACTGCCAGTGTGTTGGTTGATCTGGACGACATCTCTTTTCTCCCTGAAAGACATCATTTAAGCCAACAATCTGGTCCTTCCCGCTGCACAAAGACCAGTTTCTCTGTGCAATCTAGACGAACTTTGAACTTGAATTTGAAATATTGTGCAGTGTAGATGTCCACTTGGTGAATAAAAAAAAAAAAATGCAGTGTTTTGTTCCCAAAAGGTCGCGTAAACAAAGTAACCAATGAGGCCAACGTCTGTTTGCGGGCTAGAAATGATCAACCCTTGATTGGCACCTTTCGTTAGCCAGCTGGCTGGTTTGGCGGTTTCCAACCAGGCCGGTCTGGGAGAGCTCTGAATGGCTGTTTCAGCTGTTGCCTTACTCAGTTTGTTGGGACAAATCTCAGCATTTTAACGCCGGACTCATTCTCCCAACCTGTGATCGTCTCACCACCTTCTCAGGAGGTTGATGCACAACAGCTCTTTGTCCTGACGAGAGCTCGGCCCGCTACGTCAGCGCTCTCCCACAGACAGATCTTTGTTTCACTCGGTGGTGTCGAGAGATGCACTCCTCGGCTGGTGGTGGTGTCGAGGCGCAGGAACGCTGCAAGCTTCACATTAATCATCCGGAGCTGCCAGTGAAACAACTTGATACGGTTCAGACTGTGTGCCATGTTCGATACACCAGTGATGTCAGCCATGAATAAACAAGGAGGTACTCATCCACTCGTCTGTTGAATGTTGTGTTACACAGACGGTTGCTCATTGTGGTGTTATGATGCCTTTGGGTTCGACGGCTGCTCTGCATGAAGATCCGGTACAACACCATGTTGTGAAGGCTGCTGTGGCAGGAGCTTGTATGAGCAGCCGGCATTCAGCTGAGACACTATCGAGTGCTTGCTGTGCACATGTGTGAAGTTCAGCCGTATATTTCTCCCACAGTCTGGATATAAAAGAGTTCGTATCTTCAGGTCTGTAAAATGGTTCAGATCCAGAAGTGTCTTCAGCTGCAATACCAGCGAGTGCCACTAGAGGTCGGCTCCAAAAAGCCTCCGGCTCCATAGACTCCCATTCAACTTCTCTCATTAAATACAATTTTAGGGGCGTGTCTATTTGATTGACAGGCCTGTGGTGCAGTCAGGTTATAGCTATTGGTGGGCGGGATTTCCAATCAGATCAGTCAGATCCACCGCTGGCTCCTCCCCCAGCTCGTCCAAATATGGTCACTTCCTGCTCCAAACCGCTCCGAACTAGCAAAGATGGTGACGGACAGAATCTGAACTGGAGGATTCATAACGTTCACAAACCAACGATGACATCACTGATGGTTGATGACATCACTGATGGATGATGACATCACTGATGGTTGCTGCTTGATACCACCAAAAAACCTTTTTTAAAACTGAACATTAGTTCATGTATTTTCAGTTGTTCGAAATTTAGAACCAGTTCTTGATACCAAGAACCACTTTGAACAGCAAATTCCTTCCTGCATTTCCCACAATTCCTTGCAGCACCAGAGGTTTTGCTTCCAGCTTCTGCAGCCTGTTTGTAGGATTCTTTTGTAGTGAGTATGATGTGTTCTGTCCTCAGCTCCAGACACTGATCCAGGAAGCAGATCCCGGAGCCGACTACCGCATCGACCGGGCGCTGAACGAGGCCTGCGAGTCTGTCATCCAGACGGCCTGCAAACACATCCGCAATGGAGACCCCATGTGAGTCCTCCTCCCGCTGCGTATGACGTGTCAGGTCATGTTTCTGGTATATTTTAGAATGAGGTGCGTTCAAAAGGTGAGCAGAGAGCGCACATCAAAATCCAAAAGTTATCGGAAACCGAGACCCTTAAAATGCTTCAGAAAGCCGACGGCAACAAAGCAGTGAGTCAGGGGAGGTGTTGTGACTGATATCGACATTTCAAGAGGGGCGGATCGTCGTTATCCAAGAAGGTGATCCGCTCAGGAGGGTGACTTTTCTTTTGAATTTACAGGCTTGTGCACCAATGCATTTGTCCCAAAGGTTCAGACCGTCAACGCTGAGTTCTGCTTTGATGTTCTGAGGTGTGTGAAGGAAAACATCTGGCGCACACACAACCTGAACTCAAACATGACGTGTTCACTCAGTCGACCCTCCCTGCACCCCCCTGGCTCACTGCAACTTGCTCTGTTCCCAGACATTTAAATACAAAACTCTCTGCTCAGGTTTCAGGTCCACGGTGAAAAAAGGGAGTCACAAAAAAACAGCTGCTAATGTTGATCCAACCAACATCAAATAACAAAGTCACTAAAGTTCTCCATGTGGAGAACCGTTCTGCTTCAACAGGAACCGTCCTGGATATTTCAGATCGCACCTTTTCTCTCTTTCCATGTTTCTCCGATGTGGCTTTCGTCTCACTGCACTGAAAACTTTCAACTCTTTCATTCAGAGTTGCCGAAAAAAACTGCAGAATATTTATTATTCATCCTGATGCAAAGATCCGACTGCAAATCAATGAAAAACGTGATGTGATCTGATTCAAACGTTTGTAAACCTTTGCTTTCGATATCCGGTGTGACGCTCTCAAGCAGAAACATCTTTTTATTGCTCGTTACAGAACAGCTGTAACTCTGTAATGTAACAGCTGTAATGTTGGTGGCTTCTTCACATCCTTCCACATCCTCCACAATCGTTTCTCCTTGAGGTCAGGAGTTTGACTTGTTCTGACTTTTTACTTTACAATTCGTCGGTAGTAATTGAGCGTTCATCGTTGCGAGCCGTCCCGGTCCAGACGGAGCAGAACGAGCCCGACCCGTGATCCCGCTCATCACAGAGTTGGTTAAATGTGGTCCGGTTGTTGTGCTGGAATCCAGCGGTTCGCCTCTCATTGATTGTTTTGTGGTCTCCTCCACCCTCTAAACATTTTTCCAGCAGACTTCTGGCTCGTCTGCATCATCTTTGGCAAACTGCAACATTGCTGCACGCAATGTTGGTTTTGGAGAGCAGTGGCTTTTCTCCTTGTAACCCTGCCGTCGTTGTTCAGCGTTCTCCTGTTGGTGGACATTCACATTATTAACGTCATAGTTGCTCAAAAGTCCTTTGTGACCTTGCAGACTTGCTCTTTGTTGGTCGCAACCATCTGGAATTTCCTCCTTTTGTTCACAATGTCTGTGACTGTGGAGTCTAAAATAAATAAAACGGGTCACTCGCTGAAAACACCTGTCTTTAGTTTAATCTTCAAATGATAATCATAGAGGTTCACATACTTTTGCTATGAATAATATGAATTATTGAATCATATTCCTCAATAAATAAAGGACAGAGTCTAATACTTTTTTCTCATTTGTCTGCTTGGACGTGTGAAAATCTTTTTCGGTCATATTTATGCAGAAAATTCAGACTCCGCTGTACGTCTTTTGAAAACATCTGTAAAAAGATGTTTTCCAGCTGGTTTGCAGCAGATGGGGATGAATGTGTGCTGCTGATCCTGCAGGATCCTGTCGTGTCTGATGGAACATCTGTACACTGAGAAGATGGTGGAGGACTGTGAACACAGACTGCTGGAGCTGCAGTACTTCATCGCCAGAGACTGGAAGTAAGTCCGACTACTTCCTCTTTCCTCCTCTCGCTCGCCCTCGCCTCCATCTCTCTTTTCTGTTGAATGTGGTTTATCAGGGAGCCTCTCCCAGCCGATAACAGACCACATGAATGTTTGGTGGTGGAATAGACGTAGGCCTTAGGATAACTGATAAGATGGATATTTGTGTGCCACATAACTATTGATGTTTGAATTATTCACCAAATAACATGACGGAAGTTTCTGAAGTGTCAGATTTAGTTGTTCATCTTTGTGTTGTTTTTTTAACCAAGGTTGGATCCGATCCTGTATAAGAAATGTCAGGGCGACGCGTCCCGACTCTGCCACACTCACGGCTGGAACGAGACCAACGAGATGATGCCGCCTGGTGCCATTTTCTCCTGTCTGTACCGCCACGCCTACCGATCCGTGGAGCAGGGACGCAGGGTGAGTCTCTGCTGGCAACTCTGAGGATTTGTTTTTTTATATTATTTATAAGGTTTTGTTCACAAAGTTTTTAACATATGTGAGTTCGACCGTCTCTTCAGATACATTTCAGTCGCTCAAGATAATCCACAGGCTCTGTTTCATTCGGATCAGCTACCAAATGTAGAAAATATTGAATCTGCTCACAGTGTTGTTTGAGGGATTATCTGGAGTTTGCAGAACATTGTTTCTCTAAATAAACTCTGCAGTTTATTACTTTAAAATGTGAGCAGCACAAGAAAAATACCTCTTTCACACTGAGGTGGTGAAGAATTTTATACCGGTGTGAACTCGACCCAGTTTCACTCGGCCGTTATGAATCCTCCAGTTCAGTTTCTGTCCGTCACCATCTTGCTAGTTCGGAGCGGTTTGGAGCAGGAAGTGACCATATTTGGACGAGCTGGGGGAGGAGCCAGCGGTGGATCTGACCGATCTGATCGGAAACCTGACGCTACTACGTCCCGCCCACCGATAGCTGTAACCTGACTGCACCACAGGCCTGTCAATCAAACAGACACGCCCCCAAAAACAGGTCTTCTTGAATCTTCTTTTCTAATGAATGAGGGATTATTTTCAGATGGACCTCCAGAAAACTAATAAGAAGGAGTGACTTTAGCTAACAACACCGAGAGAACTGATGGACACATTTTATTCACTTTGGATTTGATGAGAGAAGTTGAATGGGAGTCTATGGAGCCGGAGGCTTTTTGGAGCCGACCTCTAGTGGCACTCGCTGGTATTGCAGCTGAAGACACTTCTGCATCGGAACCATTTTTCAGATCTGACGCTACGAACTCTTTTATATTCAGTCTGTGGTCTTGTCACCCTCCGTAGAGAATCACCTGCAGTCGTTCCACCCTACTGGGCGTAGACCTCTGGTTAATTTGAACCAATCAGCATGTGCAGTAACCGTCAGCATGTGCAGTAACCGTCAGTCTGCCACCGGTGCAACTACCGACCGTGTCCACCAAAGTGTTTTCTCTTGAGTACAGAATATTTTTTAAATTGCTTTAATGAACGGCAGCAGCTTGACGAGGTGCTGAGTGTTTATTCTGCACTGAACGATCAGCAAATTTTTTTAAAGTCTATTTTTTAATACATTTTTTCCCCATCAGCAAGAGTTACAAGATGCGCTGTGCTCGTCACTGTCACCAGCCGTCCAATCACAGTGAAGTCGTGGCGGGACAAACGTGGTTAACCAACGACACTGGTCGCTGATTGGTCCGCCCTCCTCCGGCTGTTCAAACGCCGAGTTACTTTAAGCAAAGTGATTCTTTAATCTAATTTATTGAAAGTCATAATTGAAATTTGAGAATCGTTGTACTTTAGCACTCTCTGGAACTTTCTTTATAAATCTACATTTGTTGCAGCAGGTTGAATTTACTCATTAAAATAGAATGTCATTGACCAGAGATATTCTTGTAGCTCCCCGGTAGAGCGTCTGAAGCAGAAAACCTCGATCAGCCTGTGAGTACGTCTTGTTGCTGAACTGAATAATCACAGGAAGCTTGATGACTGCTGGCTCGTAGTATACGTGATTGTGTTTAATTCTCATCTAGTCTCAGTGCATGTGGGAGCTGGTTTTTAATTCCTGAACTGTGACTTGAAGAATCAATACAAAACTCCAATTAAGGAAAACGGGGTTATTCTGATTAATCAACTGCAGCAAATTATAGATTTTTTTTTCAATTAAAATCAGCAGTATAATGTGCTTTATGTCTTTAAAGTGATACTCCACCCAAAATATATTGTTTTAGTCTTTATCAAAGGCTTGTAAAATGTTTTGTAAATCAAAATCTGTTACAAAATTTAATAATATAGAAAAAGGTTTTCTCCCTCTCAAAGGAAGCACCAGTGGTTGTTTGCAAAATCCTTCTTCGTAGTTCATCTCATCCTCAGTATCTTTAAACCACCCATATTTTCTTTAAAACATCTACTTCTGTCTTTTGGTCACACCAGCGTTTCCATTTTTTAAATGGTCAAATTTAGTATTTAAATCTATACATTTTATTGAGCAGGTTGGGTGAACTGTGATTTTCGCCATCAGCAGCAGTTAATGAGCTGTTGGGTCATCATCCAGTTTTATTTCAAATCTTCTGTTGGAGTATAAAGAGACTCGTGCTGTGATCCAGATGACATCCTTCCCTCAGTACACTAACAAATAGGGTTCTTCTATGTTTCCAAATTTGATTGTGAAACAAGTTGTAACTAAATAAACTTCCCTTACAAATCTACAGACTTTTAAGAGCTACCTCTAAGGATTGTTTGTGAAGCACTGAATGAATGAAAACCCAGGGTGTAGTATCATTTGAGCACCAAAAGCTTTGAACTTCTCCAACACTGACGCTGTGTTCGTTCCCTCCAGCTGTCCCGGGACTGTAAGGTGGAGGTGCAGAGGATCCTCCACCAGAGGGCGCTGGACGTGAAGCTGGACCCGGAGCTGCAGAGACGCTGCATGACCGACCTGGGGAAGTGGTGCAGCGAGAAGACGGAGTCCGGGCAGGAGCTGGAGTGTCTGCAGGATCATCTGGAGGATCTGGTGTCTGACTGCAGGGACGTGGTGGGAAACCTGACGGAGCTGGAGTCGGAGGTCAGACGCTCTCCAACGTCCTCTTAAACCTTTCTGCTTTTCTACGGCGCATCACATTAAAGTGACCTCAGTCTTTCTGACTCACTAAATCATTAAATGTCAGAATTACTCAAAGTAGGAAACCGTAATCATCCTCCAACTCAGTGGTTCATCAACTTCTTTTGACCAGTAAAAAGTTCTGTTGTGATCCTCAGTTGTCACAGATTTTGGTTAAAGTATGAGTATTGATTAGTCCCTCCAGGATTGTTTTTGTGATTGTTGTGATCAAACATATTTGATGTTGCAGCGGACTTTCTAAAAAATAATGTAGATGTAATATTGTTTTTAAAGTGAGTTTTTTTTGTGTAAAATTGCGGAAATTAGAAAAAATGACAAGTCAAGAAAGAACATTTGTTTACTTGATCCGGTGAACAGTTTTATTTGATGATGAAAACAGGAGCAGAGACTCTCTGATTAAATGAGGAGTTATTGTTGGTAATAAAGAGAGTTTTGTTTGAAAATATTTACTTCATGATGTTAATACTTTCAGCACAGATTCTGTTGACGATGTTTTTTGCAGAAAAATCACAGGAATTTAAAAACAATTTCAGGCTTCAGCAAATATTGCTGCGCTTGCTTGAATTTAAGTTAATTATTGAAATCGCAAGATCAAGATTTCTTGGAGGGACTGATTGATTGATTGATGATGAAGTTTCATTCATTTTTAGAGTTTTAAAAGGTTTTAAACCAAAAATAAGACAATTTTAAAAAGTATTACCCTACATAAAGAAATATATTGTTTCTTCTTCTATCTCTTAATTGTTTTGTGACCCTAGAGATGAATCTTGAGACCTTTGGGATATATTTCTCTGACTGAATAAAGTTTGTCAGCGATATAAAATCAGTTTAATCAGAAGTCCCTGATGTGATTTTCCTGAATGTTTTGTCTGAGTTGTGTCTCCGTCTTCTTGTTCTGTCCTCAGGATATTCAGATCGAGGCGCTGCTGATGCGAGCGTGTGAACCCATCATTCAGGGATACTGTCACGTGAGTACGCTCCGTTACGTTAACGTGCCGAAGCTGCAGATTAAAGGAATAAACCGCAGTGTCCACATAGTGTTTGTCATCTAATCATCGACGACGCAGTTCAGGAAGTTATTTCTAACGTGAGACGTTCACGGACCTGGACGACTGTCCGGTTATCTCATCCTTCATTTTAAAGGAGAGCTGAAATCTGTGTTTCCAAAAGACATTTCTGGAAAATATTTTAGTTTTGTTTTTATCCAAAAACAGCTTCAGCACAACCTGCCATGATTGGTCGACACACGGCAGGCCAGATCATCTGATGGTCATATGCTGCAGACGTGTTCTCATCTGTCCATGTGACTACAATCATTCAGACTGATGCTGTATGCATGTACAATAGTGCTCCTACACGTTAGGACTGCATTTGAATGCATCACCTGCAGCATATCTACTGGCTCTTCTTATTTTATCCAGAAATGAACGTGTTTTTGAGCCCTCTGTTTAACATCTACCAACATGCACTGTTGGACGTATTTTTATTATGTTGTTTTTCACATGTAAAAAAAACATAAAAAAGCAGCTCTCAAAATCTCTTCTTACTTACGAGTGAATAGATAAATTTATAAAAATGCAAGTGCCACTGATATTTTCTAATTATTAAAGTCCCTTTTTTATTTTAATTTTAAGAAGTGCATGATGTGTTTATAAAAGTGCACTTTAAAAGCTTTTTAAAACTTTAAAAAAACCCATGGTATTTCACCACCTAAAAAACATTAACAAGAACAAATATTTACACTGAATACAGTATATTCCCCCCAAAAAATGCATTTAATTTAAGTCATTTACATAAACTGATAAATTATTCAAACTGCTGAAAGGGGTTATGGGTCTGAAAATTGGTATTCATGCCTCTTTTATTCAATTAAAAATGAAATACAATGTCTGTCCTAATAATAGAGGAGTAGAGAAAAGTGGATGTTTCAAGATATAATGAAAGAAATATGTCTTTTTCGAGTGGATATATTATTGTATTAATTATGTGCTTTCATTTGAAAACACTGGAAGAAAAAAAAAAAAAGATAAGAGCTGAAATAAATTTGTGACCTTCCTCCTTTGTTTTTTAGGAGGTAGCTGATAATCAGATCGACACCGGAGACCTGATGGAGTGTTTGGTTCAGAACAAACACCAGAAGGAGATGAATGAGAAGTGTGCGGTGGGAGTGACTCACTTCCAGCTGGTGAGCAGACTGATGACGAGTCGTCGTGTTGTTTCAGCTCTGAGGGAACAAAATCAGAAGCTTGTTGGGATTTATTATCCAAAACCAGTCAGGGATCATCATTTCTTTTTAACCAGTATTGAAATATTTAAAGAATCCACCGTGTTTGAGTTCTCTGACATTTTTCATAAACTGTTGACTCCATAAATACCGAGCAGCTCCTCTCTGTCCGTCCACAGATTCAGATCAAAGACTTCCGTTTCTCCTACAAGTTCAAGACGGCCTGCAAGGAAGACGTCCTCAAACTGTGTCCCAACATCAAGAAGAAGTGAAACTCATTCACACAAACACAATACGACACTCTGACCTTCATATCTGCTGCACAAACAATCACCCTCCATTTTATTGGCTCCCGAAGGTCAAAAGTCAAGTTTGAAGTTCACATTGTTTTCAGGTGTTTTTGTAAATGTTGCTCGTCGGTTCCTGAAACTCCTGTTGAGGTTTTCAGAGGAAACCTGATGACTGAATTATAATGTGAGCTGCCAACAACCTTTTTCCATCCAGCAGTCCATTAAAAACACTGAGGACAGTTTCAGTGTTCAGAAACGTGATCAAAGGCTAAAGGGAATAATACGGATTCTTTCACGTTATAAACGCACAGCAGTGGTTGCTTTTTTTTAGGCTTTATATTTCTTTAGCTCTTCAAATGTAAATATTTCCCAGACTTTTACAAGTTTAAAAGAAGGCTTGTGATATTTCAACATGTCCACGCTAGCCGCTGTTAGCTCTGAATGCAGTCTCTCAATTAGCATTTCACTCATCAGTCTTTGAGGAAAAAATGAAGTGTATATTGTATATTTAAAGTCTAATCACATCCAAAACAACTCTTATAATTAATTTAATCCTTTGTGATTTTATTGAAGATCAACTATTACTTTGAGCACAAAAGCAACAATGTGTGTGATAAAACCACGACTGCAGAATCCAAAAAACTCACCAACACTTTCCTTTTTCTTTTTTTCTAACTCTATTTAAACTTTTTTGTTGTTTTTCACACATACAAAACAAAATAAACAGATAAGAATGAAAAAGAGGAACTGGTGAAAAATCTAAAGTAATAATTACTATAAATAAAGAATCTGACATTTATAAATAGGAGGACGTTCGTAATGGAGTCAACTACTGAGACACGAGGACGTTTTCAGTGGTATTTTATTACAATAAGACATTATTGATACTTCAACCCAGATCTCCGTTAAACACCATCAACAACACTTTTCTAAGGCAGCTTTTAATTTTTCAAGTTTTATTCTCTGAAATGAACAACTTCCACAGTATTCACTCCTTTTGTCCCGTGATGTCTTCCACCAACTCAACTCACCCACTGGTCCGTCTCCTCCGTCATGTTGTTTGACCTCCAGTGTGTGACTGACGGCTGTCCTCCTGTTGTCAGGGTGGACGTTGTGATCTGCCTCAGCACCACCGTGAGGAACGACACGCTGCAGGACGTCAAGGAGCACCGCGTCTCCGTCAAATGTCGTAAACAGCTGCGGGTGGAGGAGGTGGAGATGGTACGTTCACTGACACGCCGGAACAAAGACAACCAGCATGTTATTACAAGAGGTGGAGCTGTAGAACTAAAGAGGGAAGGAGACACCTGAACACTCAGAAGGAGAGATGGTAGTTCAACATGGGATTCAAACAGTTTCCTGGATTTGATGTCTGTTTTTTTCCAACATTTGAAAAGCTGAAGACACAAATCTCGTGGAAAGTTTTTCCTCTTCTCTTCTGAGTGAATGTTTTTTATTCCTCCTGAACTGCTGAGGTTATTTGTTGACCTGGACTGCGATCCGTCCTCTCTCCTACACAGACTGAAAGTCTCTCTGTTTTCTTTGTTTCTGTGAATCCACCGTGAATCTGTGCAGTCGGAGGACATCCGTCTGGAGCCGGAGCTCTACGACTCCTGCAAGCAGGACATCAACAGGCTGTGTCAGAACGTGGCCTTCGGCAACGCACAGGTCAGCAGCTACACACACACACACACACACACACACACACACACACACACACACACACACACACACACACACACACACACACACACACACACACACACACACACACACACACACACACACACACGTAGATTGAGAAAGAGTCACTGAGTGAGTGAGGAATCAAAGAGCGATCGCAAATTAAAAGACTGAATGCATAACAGCATGTGAACGACAGAAAAGGGGACTAACGTGATACGATGACACGTGGACAGACAAAAAATGGAAGTAAAGTAAAATGGAACATTGTTGTTTTCTCTGACAGGTGTGAGCTTTATTATTAAAGAAATAAATTAAAATGTAAAGAAATGCGTCCAGAAAAAAAGCTGCACATGCTGTTGAATTTAAGCCATCGTGATACGAAGTGTGTTGAGTATCAGTTTGTTTTTGTTCACGTAAAAGAAGGTGATTCAGCTGGTTTGCCATGTGAATAAATGTTACTGAACATGAGGAGCTCAGAGGATCAAACATTCAGCAGCAAACGTTTTAAAGTTAAGGTTAAACTTGTTTTGCACTGAGACTTAATTTTCTCCAAGAACTTTGAAATTTACAACATAAATATGAGTAAATATTGCAGCCAGTTTTATATTTGATTTATGTATGTATATCGCTATATCTCCTATATCCCTATCTCTATACATATACGTGTGTGTGTGTATTTTTATTTCTATTTATTGGCTCTCTGGTTTGTTAAAGCTCCAGTTGGAGACGTTTGTTGTCGATCACCTGAAGGTCTCTGTGTCTCTCTGAAGGTCATCGAGTGTCTGAAGGAGAACAAGCGTCTGCTGACTCAGCGCTGCCACCAGAGGATCTTCAAGCTGCAGGAGGTGGAGATGGTGGATCCCGAGCTGGACTACCAGCTGATGAGAGTCTGCAAGCACATGATCAGGGTATCACATGTTTTGGACTGCTTTCTTTTTTTCTTTCTTGTTGAACTTTCGGTGTGTGACGCTTGTTTTCACGAGGCTCCTGAACCTATCGTCTGTTTCATTTGTTCAGCGGTTCTGCACCGAGTCGGAGGGGAAGAACGTTCTTCAGTGTCTGAAACAGAACAAGAACAGCGAGTTGATGGATCCCAAATGTAAACAGATGATCACCAAGAGACAGATCACCCAGAACACAGGTACACACACACACACACACACACACACACACACACACACACACACACACACATGTAGATTGAGATTTGCCAAATGTTGATTTCTTCCATCTTTGCACTACAATGTTTAAAAAGTAGGAAAATTTCACATCATGACCACAAGTGTGACTTCTGATATTGTGTTGTGTTGTGTTGTGTGTGTGTGTGTGTGTGTGTGTGTGTGTGTGTGTGTGTGTGTGTGTGTGTGTGTGTGTGTGTGTGTGTGTGTCCCCAGACTACAGGCTGAACCCGGTACTGAGGAAAGCCTGTAAAGCCGACATCCCAAAGTTCTGTCAGTTCATCCTGAACAAGGCGACGGCGGACAGCGAGCTGGAGGGTCAAGTGATCTCCTGCCTGAAACTCAAATACGCCGACCAGGTCAGACACACGGCCATCTTTATTAGATGGAACACATTTACACATGTAACACACGGAGACGGTGTCCACAGAGACGGTGTCCACGGAGACGGTGTCCACAGAGACTGCGGCGCTGTCCAGTATAGATAAATTGATTTCCTACTTTCCTGAGCAGAAACATTTGAACAGTTTTGTTTAGAGATGAAACTATAATTGGTCGGTTTTAGTTTCTCTGAGTTAAAAGATGAAACTTGAATTCCTCTGCTTCACTTCCAGACAATTAGCTCGTCTTTGAAAAATCAACAAATGAATGTTTAAATAAAGACTGAAGGGTCAAAGGTCATCAGTGATACCAGAATCCTTGTTTAACTTGTTTACAGCAGAAGAAGTCAGGTCGTCTCAGACAGTAAACATTCGTGTTTTTAAAGATTAGTGCTTGAAAACAATTCAGGAAAACTTCATTGACTAACGCCGAGTCGGATATTTGGGGGCATCTTTAATCAATCTGATCAAATAATGCAGTGTTTTAATTAATTAGGCATTAAAATGATTGATATGTGTTTTGGCAGCGGTTGTCTCCAGACTGTGAGGATCAGATCCGGGTCATCCTGCAGGAGTCAGCGCTGGACTACAGACTGGACCCTCAGCTACAGATCCACTGTACACAAGAGGTACACACACACACACACACACACACACACACACACACACACACACTTATCTGATTGGTATTTTAATATGCAAAAGATTGTTACACAATATGAAGGTGAAAAACAAAAATTTACACTGTTTTATATTTTTGTTTAGGATAATATGGTGATTATTGATTATCATAATTATTGTGCGTGTGTGTGTGTGTGTGTGTGTGTGTGTGTGTGTGTGTGTGTGTGTGTGTGTGTGTGTGTGTGTGTGTGTGTGTGTGTGTGTGTGTGTGTGTGTGTGTGTGTGTGTGCGTGTGTGTGTGTGTGTGCGCGTGTGCGTGCGTGTGTAGATCTCCAGACTTTGTCCAGAGGAGGCAGCAGCTCAGGAGCAGACCGGACAGGTGGAGGAGTGTCTGAAGTTCAATCTGCTGAAGATCAAACAGGAAGGATGTAAGAAGGTAAACAGACTCTCTGCTGCCCCTACTGGACACTCGGGATAAAGTGACCCCTGAGTCTACGTTTAAAAGATGACATGTTCCAGAGTTTCAGGATTATTCATGAACTTCACAACACCTCACACTTCTTCTTTTACTGCCCCCCCCTCCTCCTCCTCCTCCTCCTCCATCTCTAATCCTCCTCCTCCTTCATCCTCCTCCTCCTCCTCTCCATCCTGTTAATCCTTCTCAGGAGGTGTTGAACATGCTGAAGGAGAGTAAGGCGGACATCTTCGTGGACCCCGTCCTCCACACAGCCTGCGCTCTGGACATCAAACACCACTGTGCTGCCATCCCACCGGGCAAAGGACGCCGTGAGTCCACAAACAAACGCACACCCTGGAAAATCTGAAATCCTCATTTTTATTACCTTTTATAATCTTTTGTTTCATGATTATAAAAAGAGAATCCTGTTATTTTCAATAGTTCAGGTTTTATTGTCTGATTTCAGTCGCATCATGTTCCTGCAAATGTTTCACAATAAAAGCGTTGTCAGGAGACCAAAGGTTTCTCTTGAAACACCAATGGGCTCTTAATTTGAAACACTTACAGGAAGTGTTGAGTTTGTATTAACGCGTAATGCAATATTTTTTAAAGAGCATCTGGGAGCCGAATTAAAATGAGGCTTCGAGTTGATGTTAAATAATTAATGCACCTTAAATGTCAATATGACAACTTTAAACAATCCGTTTTATTTGATTTGCTCTGTTGAATTAAACGTCTTAGAGATGATTGGATCTTCAAGCATCAACTTCAAACTAAATAGCTTCAAACTCATCTCACATCCAACAAAGCAGCTTCAGGTCAACACAACAATGTGCGTCTGTTCTCAGAGATGTCGTGCCTGATGGAGGCGCTGCAGGACAAACGTGTTCGTCTGCAGCCCGAGTGCAAGAAGAGACTTCAGGATCGCATCGACATGTGGAGCTACGCTGCCAAGGTAACGTCACCGCAACCGGTGATGCACCTTCAGATGACGACAGGGTGTCTGAAAATATGAGCTATCTCAAGATGGACCCCCTCCACATTTGGTGGGGGAAATGTGTTGATTTTATTTATTATTAATGGAATAACATGCCTGAAACGCAGTTTATAATAAGTTTTACTTTTAATTTGAAACCAAATGAACAAGGTGCATAAAATCTGTTCAAAGTGGATTCATTTTAAACTTGATCAATTTAGTGACTTCTATTGTTTTAGTTAAATTGATCAGTTTCAAAATAGGTTTAAATGGTCTTTCACTTTGTAATTAAGTGATTGAACTGCACAGAGACACTTTTATTTTGAAATTGAAAGAATAACTTGTATACAAAGTTTAAAGATTTGTATTTTTTAACCAGCGGAATGAGAGAAGTTTTATAGTTTGACTTATGAATGACGTGAACACAGCTGATGTTGCTGTTCTC